>NW_028327182.1:27927424-28230454 GCF_987537825.1 Furipterus horrens | reverse complement strand
AATAGATATACTGCTACTCTATAAATACATTTTTATAGACTGACATTTGAACACAGCCTATTTTCTGAGAGTCACTGGTTCAAATCCAGCTCAGAGTCATAATGGAGAAAAGCTGATACTACTTTACTGCTGCTCAATGACCTGCGTAAAATGATTTGATAGTTCATTACATTTTTAATGAACTGATGCTGACATCACATAAACTATAATCATAAATGGTACTAATTAAGTCAACTGTTGCACGTTTTGCCTTTGTGCACAACTATCTCTGTGCTATCATTCCCTTCTCCATAGGTTTTGATATGTGCCTAGTTAAGAGTTATATAATAAGCCACACTTGGATATTAATATCTGAAAAGCATTTCTCTTTTTTAAAGAAAGCCATGCTATCATTTACTTAGTATAATGTTTTGTCTCTCTCATATGAATTTAACCCTTTAGGGAAAATCAACAATACAAGTATTTTTTGTTTTTGTTTTAATATGCTCTTAATTCATCAGTATCCTTTTGTCATACACACAGCACTAAGGACAATGACCAGTCTGCTCTTGATACATGACTATCAAACATAGCTTTTAAAGTGTCTGACCTACTAAAAAGTCCATAATTTTAGTGATTGAACTATCATCTTTGCTCTTAGTTCTGCAGGAATACCCCTTAGTTATAGATCAGGTGAGTAGAAAAGAAGTTAAAGAAAAGAGAAAGACAATGGGACAGGTGATTCTGCAAGCTTTATAAAGCATTTCCAGAAGCCTCACAAACCATTAAAAAGTATCCTTCATGAAAGAATTTTAAAAAAGGTAAATTGGCATTTGTGATATTCTTCTAAATATAATTAATGTTGCTCTAATTACAGTATGTTTCCTCCTAAACAATACCCAAATCTACAGCACCAGTTATGCCTGACTCAGGCAGTTCTTACAATACAATCATTTAAACCAGCACTTACTGAATATCTACTAAATGCTTAGTGCTATGATTATACTAGCAATAAACAGTAAAATCATTTAAATATAACTTTTAAAATATAAAACTGAACAGATTCAATCTCACACATACTATACTATTTTTGCCACTTTATTAGTAAGAATTAATTTTAAATCTAGTATAATTTATTTGCAATGAAACACTATAAATTAGACTGACATAATGTTTAAACCACTGTGCTTATGAAAATATTTTTCTAGACTTCCAGCCAAGGTGGAAGCATAGGTAGATAAGCTTTATCTCCCTCCACAACCATATGAAGTACTGGACTATATCTACTTAAAAATTAAAAACAACCAGAATTACCAGAAAATCTAAATGCACAGAAGTCCAAAAGAAGTAATACTCATTCAGACAGGTAGAAGGGGCAGAGCCAGGGAGCTGCAGCAGAGAGACGCAGTGTGGTGGAGGCAGAGGCAAGGCAGTGGCCGCAGCCAGCTAGCAGAAAGAACAGTCACACATTATAAAAGTTGGGAGGGACACCTGGGGAGTGATCCCAGTCTCAGGCTAGACCCTGCAGCTCATGGTTCCAGTGTCGGGAAAATAAAACCTCATTGCTTCTGGCTGTGCAAACCAGTGGGGGTTGGAGCAGAGGAAGAAACTGCTGGTCTCTCAGGAGAGTCTGTTTAGAGGGCCCCACAGTCCTAGAACGTCCACAAAACCACCCACTGTGTGAACCAGCAATAGGGCAACAGCTAAAGGGGCACCCGTTTCATACAGGAAGTGAGTGAAGTGACTGGAAAAGGGGCGAGCACTGAGCAAGTGGCATTGTTCCCTCTTTGACCCCTACCCCACATATAGTGCCACAATGTGGTGAAGCGAGTTGCCCTGTACTGATGAATACCTAAGGCTCTGCCCCCTACAATGTAATAGGTGTGACAGCCCTACTTAAAACACAGAGGGAAACAGACATAAGTGGCTGTCAAGTTGAGGAGACAGGGAAGTGTGGCCCAAAAGAAGGATCAGATCAAGGATCCAGAGGGAGAACTAAGCAAGAAGAAGATAGTCAATATAATAGATGCAGAGTTCAAAACACTGGTGATAATGATGCTCACAGACTTGACAGATATGACTGTATATGGTAAATTCATAAGGGAAGAAGTGAAGGCTTTGCTAGGTGAAATAAAGAAAAATCCACATGAAACCAATGGAGAAGAGAAAGAAGCTGGGGTTCAAATCAGTGATTTGGAACATAAAGAAGAAATAAACAATCATTACAGAATGAATAAAGAATAGTTGAAAAAAAATGAGGAGAGGCTTAGAAACCCCTGGGACAACTTTAAAGTTACCAACATACGAATCACAGGGGTGCCAGAAGGAGAAGAGGATGAGCAAGAAATGGAAAAATTATGTGAAAAACTAATGAAGGAAAACTTACATAATAAAAAAAAAATTAAACATTTTACTTATTTATTTTTAAAATTTATTTATTTGTTTGTTTATTTTATTTTTAGAGAGAGGGGAAAGGACAGAGAGGGGGAGAAAAACAAAACTTACCTAATTTGGTGAAAGAATTAGACATACAAATCCAGGAAGCACAGAAAGTCCCATATAAGCTAGACCCAAAGAGGACCACACCAAAGAGGACCACATTAGAATTAAAATGCTAAAGATTAAAGATAAAGAGGGAATCTTAAAAGCAGCAAGAGAAAAAAAGAAAGTTACCTACAAAGGAGTTCCCATAAGACTATCAGCTGATTTCTCAAAAGAAACTTTGCAGGCAAGAGGGAACTGGCAATAAGTATTCAAAGTGATGAAAAGCAAGGACCTATAACCTAGGCTACTTTATCCAGCAAAGCTATCATTTAGAATAGAGGGGCAGATGAAGTGTTTCTCAGACAAGGTAAAGCTAAAGGAGTTCATCATTGCCAAGCCCTTATTCTAGAAAATGTTAAAGGGACACATTAAAAAAAATAAGATTATAACTATAAACAGTAAAATAACAACAAACTCACAACTATCAATAAATGAATCTCAAAAACAAAGTAAGCAAGTAACTAGAACAGTAACAGAACCATAGATAAGGAGGGTTATCAGTGGGGAGGTGGAATATGGGGGGGGGAAGGTGCAGAGATCATGAAGCATAACTGGTAAGTACAAAATAGACAGAGAGATATTAAGAATAGCAAAGTAAATGGAGAAACCAAACAACTTATATGCATGATCCATGGACATGAACTAAGGGAGGGGGGACTGCTGGAGGGAAGGGAGGTACCAGGAAGAGGGGGACAAATGGGAAAAAATTGGAACAACTGTAATAGCATAATCCATAAAATATACTTAAAATTTTTTAAAGAAATTATTTTCTAATTAATTTGATTCAAGTATATTTAAATCTTAATTGGCAAAATTGTGTACAATATATCAGTCTAATTGGAATTGGGGGTGATGATACATTTGGACTAATAATTTTGAACACAAATATGATGGTCATAAGAAAACTCAGCAAGCAAATTAATATTTAATTTATCATCATAATGCTTTATGCAAGTAGAAGAATAACTAAAATATCAAGGTAGATATAATATTTTAATTAATTGAAAGGCAGAAGAATGAGGATCTGCAAAGTGTTAAGAAACAGGAGTTGTGGTTGCACTAAGGATTCAACAGTACTTATCTAGGTTTTGCAGAATAACACCAGCTGAAGAGCAGGAACCCAACCTCTTGGAGGGGAGCCCTTGCTCTGCAGAGACTGGCCCAACACAACCTATCTTATCTCTTTGAACAAGTTACCAGCTTTGTTAAGTGGCAAAAATAGTGCCTTTGCCAGAGAAGTATTGTCAGGCGCTAATAAAATAAGAAGTATTCCTGGTATATAGTGCTTGATACATGGTGGGTACTCAGTAAAAGGTAGCTATAATTCTTGAAATTTATAGATGCATATTATCTTTTAATCTCAGTGTCTATCAATATTTAGCTAGCTTTAAAGATGGTATTCTTTCACCCCAGAAAAGAAGGTTTGTTCTTTAGAAGGGAGCTGCCTGGAACTCAGAATCATGGCATGCCCCATCCATGCCCTCCCCACTACCACCCTCCTTGGCCCGCCACTCCTCTCAGCTCAGAGCCTCCTCTGGGAGGAAGCTGCTCTGGGGAGGGAGTGAGGGACAAAGAAGATCAACAGCCCAGAATACATGTTTTTTTCCTCCAAGAAAGTGAAGTTTTTCCCATTGTTCTTTCAAGAAACCTATAATTGTTGGTATACTTGAAGAGAGAAAGAGAAAGACCTACTTCTTTACTACTGCCTCTGGGAATTTTGCTTTTGGGTTTATTTGCATGGAAATAGGTACAGTTTGGGTTATAAATATAGTCAAATCCTGCCTGACTGAATTGGAACAACACATGTTATCATGAGACTATTTCAGACTTTCCACTTAGATTTTGTTTTTCTAGATCTTTTTCTGACCCATAGAAAACTATTACTATTATTAATTTATTATTATTGGCTATATCTGGTTAATGGTATGAGTGTTACATTTGTTTATCTGATTTATCACTGACTGGTTTGCTCCAGGTCCCTGGCTGCCCCAAGGAAGAATAAGATGGGAACAAGCAACTAATAAGGTTGTTTCAAGTTATGTTCTCTGGGGCCTGCTGATATGAATTCCGACCAAGTGAACCTTCCATGAGATATTCTGTACTCTACACAAGCATAAGAGACCAAGCACACAAATACAGGTATGTGCAGGATCCTACAAGCTGAAAGGTGCCACAATGGTTTGCTTTAAGACATATCACCAAGCACCTTTGCAATGTTTTTTTCTTGGAGGTTAGTGGAAAAAAAAGAGAGAGCAATTCAAGATGCCTCAGGGCAGAGTTCTTCAAGAGTCACTGAAGCAATGAGTCACCTAAATATGCCAATCATTCCTTGAATGTTTCTCTTGTGTGTTTTGTATTGCTATAGAATATTATTCACCAATGAATACTCACATTCACATTTACAATTCCAAACCCATTGATCTAGAGGGATTATCATGTATTAAGATTTAGAGGTAAAGTTCATTTTGTCTTTGACTAAAACAGCAAAATTAAGAAAAAAGTGAAATGTTCAATAGGTGATAAATAATAAATTATGTAATGGAATAAAATTGAATAATTCACAATACTTAAAATTATATTGACATGGAAAGTATTCATAATCTATTAATAAGTGTAAAACTCAGGTTAGTAAAGAATTTGCTTAGTTAAATTGGATTTTTGTTAATTTGTTTTCGTATGTGAATATATATCCACTAAGTTCTGTCTATGCATACATCAACTATTTAAAGTGGTATTGTTTGCTCATGGAATTAAAGTGTTTTAAAATCTTACTACTTTGGCTACACTAAATTAATTATGCATTGCCTTTGTAATAGTGAAACATTTTAATTTTTAAGTATTTCTCTTCATCTCTCATAATAAATTAGAACTTAGTCCAAGAGATGGAAAAATCTCATTGACGGAATGTGGATTTTCTCTTGAGCTAATGAATGCCAAATACAGTCTTTCTATCCTTTTTCTGCTACTCTTACTTTAAGTCTTTACTTTCCTTACCTCCCTTTTTTATAACTGCAATTAAAAATCCTTCCCTTCTCCTCAAGTGGCTAAATAAGTACCTGAATCTAACACTAAACCAATTATTAATTTACCAATTAATGCCTGACATTTAAAATAATTATTCTCTGAAAAATTATAAATTGATATGGAAATAGAAAAAAAAGTACCTTAGAACTGCCTAAATACAGTTATATTTGTAGAAAAAATTTTAATTATCTTTCAAAGGAAATTTTCCTAATTCTGATTTAGTTCCTTTAACCATGTTCAGAAATAATACATCATCCAGCTACCTAATTACTGAATAGTGCACACACACATACAAGCACACACATACTTATCAGCCAGAATTTACTAATAATGAAGTAAAAGACAAAATCATGTTAAAATTTCATATATGAACTTGTTTTTGCTTTACCTCTGCATTAAATCCAATGAATATGTTTTTGAAATGATGCTTACATATGTACCTCTTCTAAAATTAGCAAAGAAATCATACCTAAGAGGGTTAAAAAGTCTAGAGACTGAAAACAGAATTTAATACAAATATTTCTTATAATATTAGAGACATTTAGATCTTTCTTAAGAACTACATTTTAATTGCAATGTTTACAATAATAGCTATGACTATTTGCAAGCTATGCAAAAAGGACTCTTTAAATGATGAATACATTTTCAGCTAAAACCACCAATTCAATTAAAAATAAGTTTCTCAATAGCCTCATGCCATCTAACATTAATGCACACAATACTTCCTCTTAATAAAGTCAGAATTGAGCAAAACTTCTAGTGGTTTAGAAGGTAAGGCATCCCAAAAAGCAATCTATGGTTATAGTTTAATTTGATATAACTTGCAGGCTCAACTGAAGGGAAACTAACATTGATTCATACATATTCTTCTTCATTCATGTTGGAGAGCTGAGTACCAAAGTAGTAAATCAAAAAAAGATTCTGGGTTTATGGTTTAGCAAAAATACTAGTAATTATGAGTAAAAGGGGTCCATTATCAAAAATAAGGAATAGTTCTGAAGGACAAACTCATAAAGGACATTTTGACTGGTGATAAATGAAATATTTAAAGAGCAGAATTATTTGAGTGATTTTGTCATTTTAAACTGAGACACTGAGTTATTCTTTTAATTATAAGTACTTAATGTTAAATTGTTCTATTGTGGAATTTATTTTTAGACAGATATTATTTAGGGATAATTTATTCTATTTGAATCTATTACATGTCTTCAGATGAAATAAAGTAAAGTGCTTTTTCTGTATCAGTTGTAGTGAGAAACAAACCCCGTGTTTTCTGATTTTCAACATAAAACACTACCCATCTATTCGTCTATGCATTTCATAAATAATTAGTGAGCACCTACTATATGCTAGACAACATTCTAGCTGCTACGAATAAAGTGGTGAACAAGACACCATCCAACAACTTCCCGAGGAGTATAATTTCATTCAGCCGTCAATTGCGAGGATGCTTTTGGCCAGCGGCTATGCCACCTTCTTATAACGTGGTTCACTCTATCCCTTGCGAATTACACAAGATGCGGGCAAGGTCAGTGCATGAAAGAGAGACCTTCAGTGTGTGAATCAACAATAATCTAAGGAGCTAAAAGAAGGAAGGGGAATGCATTCTGAGTTTATGCCAAAACAGTCCCCGGGTCTGTTGCCATCCTTAAATCGGAATCCATTTCCAATTAGTGAAAATTAAAAAGTAAGAAATATAGAAGAGTGACTGAACCTTTAGACCAGGCTATTCTTGACTTAAATACAGAATCATTGTGCACTTTGCACGCCCTTGAACAACAACAACAAAATTATCTCGGTAGTTAGAGAAATGTTAACACCTCAGTAAGGAGTCATGAAAACAAAACTAGCAAGTTTTACTGATAACATACGCACTTGACATTTTATGAGCATGTAATGAATATTTACTGGATGCATATAATTTATCCAGAATTGAATTAGGATAACTAATGGGTATGCAGTAGAAATTAATATTATTATCTACCCACCAAAAGTGCTTTTCCATGAGAAAAGTTCTGTCTACCCAGCAGGAAGGTTGCAATGAGTGCAGCTCTGGTTTAAGCGAGCAGCAAAGTGAAGCAGGGTAACTAACAATCTACTAGCTGTCAGTCTTTCCTGCTTTCCCCGTTCCGTGTTTACACTGTCAGAGTATTTAGAGACGAATGGGAAGGCTCAGCTTGGGTTTGAGAAGGATGTGTAACAACTTCACTGATCATTGGCAATGGATGCAACAGTGTCAGCAACTTCAAAATGATTTTCAAATTATTATTCCTAGTGTTATTTATGCTATATAAAAAAAGGATTAGGGTGAGGATGATCACGAGCCATATAAAGTTGAATAGCATTTTCAGGGGAGTGGGGTGTATTCATCTGTAATGTACTCACTGCTCTGTCCACCAGTTCCCTACCTGCGGCTGAGCAACTACTTCTTTTCGGGTTAAAGCTGTCTCGCTTTTTTCCAACTTCACCACTCAATCGCTTGTGCAGTGCAGGGATCTTGCTTCAATGTGTGTACGAAACTCGTATTAACTGAAACAGCCTGTTTAGTTTGTAAACGCCTTATTGTGAAATGACTTCTTCAAAGGAAGGACCTATCTTTTTTGTATAATACTTTATAAAGTGCATTGAATACCTCTTAAGAGTGTCTATGGAAGGAAGACTTATGTTGATGACATGTGTTGAAGTGTTTAATACAATTTTCTTTTCTTTTTCTTTTGATCTCAGTATGCTCTGAGGGAAAGTTAGACAGCATTCTCTTCATGTGCAAAAGACAATTGATAGCTTTCAGAAACTTGAGGAAAAAGCATACGCTTTGTCCTCTTTTGGGGTGTAGCCTTGACACTTGAATATACATACTGGAAACATACATGAAAGAGGAATCTCTTCCCTACATCATTTTCCCCTCAGGGACAGCTGAGAAAGGGAAAAGGTTTTGAATTAATTTCCTCTTGGTTCAGTGGCATCACTCCACCCTTAAGATTCATTCCTCTTGGGTCCAAGGCAAGCAGAGAGGATTACGGATTGTCAGCATTGTTGGCTATTTTGCTTCTTATATTCTTACTTAGTTCCTGCTATCAGAAACACCCTCAACTTATTTCTCACAGTTAAATGTTGCCCAGGAGGAATGCAGCACTTTATCTGAGCACACGAAATATAAAATGACTACATTAAACAGGAACAGCTGCTCCTGAATCCACAAGCAGGATTTTTGTGTCTGTAAATTATGTATACAGATATAGGGAAGAAATGACTCAGCAAAAGTCCTTTCCAATTTAGTTTTCTAGTATAAACAGATCCATGTAACAAAGTAAGTTGTCATCACCATATTTACAAAATCTGCATACATGTTAGTTACAGCAATTTAATTAGAAATTACACCAAATCATCACTGTTATTAAGTAAATATGTACACTCCATGATAGAGCATGCAGTCTTTTACAAAAAGTGAGTCTTTCTTTGGATAATGAAAAATAACTCAAAGATATGTGCTGGATCTGTCAATATTAATCACAGAAACAGAGTCTGATTTGGTGTCCAGGATTCAATAATTCATCTCAGGTAATATTAGCATTATTAACAAAGATGCAACAGATATCTCCCTAGCACTCCTTTCTGTTAAATTAATAATTCTCAATATAAAATAAGACTTGTGAAACCATATTAGGCCAAATTTTCTTTAAGTATATAATATCTTTTAGGAGGCAGCCAGATTTTATAGTTTAAATATTCATACACGCTATATACACAAATACACACATGCATACACACGCACACTTTCAATTTCCCTTGTATATTGCTGAACAGGTACAAGATCATAATTACCAGTAAGAATGAAAACTAGTAATTAAACGGCTTAGTGGACAGATCATGTTATTCCAAGTTAGGAAATGAAACAGAAGTAGAGGGATAGAAGTGATCCGTGTAAATCCTCCAAGAAACACTCTTACTTTGCAATATGGTTGTTTAAAAGTCCTCACGAAGGACTATTAATTTGCACCTAAAAGGCAGTATAATCTGTTTCAATTGATCTTGTGTCAACATTGCAGTTTGATTTTATTTATTTAACTTTTTGGTTTTATTTTGGTTGTATAAAGACCAAAGTTATAAAATGTGCTAGAAACAGTGAAGGAGTAGGAAGTTCTTTGAACTAGTCCTAGAGTCTATAATACATATTTATCCCTGGCAGCCCGTGGATTATAATGAAAGTGAAACCTTTTGTCATCTTCAGCAAAAATAAGGCAGAGCCGCTTGCTAGCCTTTAATTCATATGATTTGTAGATGAAGAGAGTCATCTTACCTATTAATTAAAAAACCACTAAATGATAGGAGCCACCAAAACAGTCATATTAAAGAACCAGACCTTCATAAGCAGGTTAATGGAGAAAATGACTTGCATGGACACAATCTACAATACATTGGTAAAAACCAAATTTACACTTGGAGCATATGGAAATGTGTACACGAACAAAACGCAACAATGACGTTACTGACCAAGTATTGAATTCTCTCTTCTAGGCTTTCCTATAAACATAACACGTTTTGAGAAATGCTTTTCCAGAATGGAGAAGGGGTAAGCAGTGTGGGTAAGAAAGGGTCTGACTTTGTACATATGGAGCATGCGTGCGTGCACGCGTGCACACGTGCACACGCATCCTTGCATTTTCATCTGAATTCTTGGACTCATCGGAAAAGATCTGATAGGTTGATTGATATAGGGTGACTATCCTCTAAACACTATGTCTCTATTAACTATCAGACTTGAAAAAGTGACTAAAAACTTCATTTATCCTTTGTAATATTATTGTGAAAAACAAGGGTTTTCTAATTTTGTCTTCGTTAGTTCTCAAAGGATCTTCATAAAAATATTGTTGGCAGTTGAAAATTTTTGACTAGGAATATGAGAAATTCAAGTCATATTTTTTTCCTGAGTAAGGAAGAAAATGAGGATACTTTAAAAATATAGATACCACATATACATAAAAGTGTGTATGTATGTTTATATGCATCTATGGTAAACTTGCATACAAACTCTAATTCATGTAGACAGACATATTTAACATCTTAGAGTGTGAATTTTTTTCTGTTCTTTCACAAGGAAATTGTCAGTGATATCTGATATCTTTATGAATTTAAAAAATGAAATTCAAACTTAATTAAATCTAAGAAAACTTAAATTAATCTAGACAAATTGTTTTTTATCCTCACATGAGAATATGTTTTATTGATTTAGAGAGAAAGAAAGGGAGAGAAAGAGAGAGAAACATTGATGTGAGAGAGAAATATTGATTGGACAAGTTCTTGTAACCACAAGTTACATTTCTAAAACAATCTCTTCATGGTAATATTTAGTGCCATATAATACAAAGCCTTACCTGGTGACAAAAAATTTCTTGTTTAGCAGTAATATTTCATTCAATGAAGAATTATATAAAATTGTGATTATGAGAACAATGTTTTTTTAAATAAACATAAATTGTATAAAATATCTATTTAATTATTTCAAGGAGGGAGTACTTAAAATCGAAACAGTCTACCAGTGATACTACTATATCTTAAAATATTTTGGAGTTTATGGTTTTGAATTGTTTTAGAGCTTACATGACATTACATTGCACAGGCTCAGGTGCCAACACTGATCATAATCTTTGCCTTTTATGATCTGATTTTTGTTTTTGAGACAACTAAAAGCCATCTGTAATAGTGAATAACAGCATATTAAAAAGAAGAGGTTACAAAGTAATATAGCATATTTTATTCAGTGGCTTAATGATCTCTGAGGACCATTACAAAAGAGGAGCTCCAAAATATTATGAGAAATTATAATATTAAGTGTAGAAATGAAAGAGGGCAAATTCAAAGGACAGCTCTCAACTAAGTGCATAGTTTTTGTTCCTTAGATAAAGATCACTCTAATTTTATTCTCAGCTTGAATGTAGGAATGGTCTTTTTGGATCACAAATTTAGAAAGAATAGTGAAGGTGATATGGTATTAGAGAATGAGGAATGGTGATAGATTTCCTAAGGAGTTTTGAATTACACAAATCTGAGGAAAAGCTAACAACACAAGTTTGATACATATGTATTGGAAAGTAACATTTGAATATAAAAAATATATTAAATATTTTTGAAACTATTAACAAGCATTATTTAGTAGAGTGTAAAACACTGACGTCCTTAAAAGCTGGAGGAAAATGTTTTAAGCTTTCAGTGCTTTGTGTAATGTGTAACTATCTACAATACTCTGCTAGAATCAGAACCCTTATAATGATCTTAAGAAAACAGAGAAACTACCCAGTTGGAATAAATATGCATAAGATTTTATATCTCTCTTCTCCTGGGTAGATTAGCCTTTTTTCTCAACAAACTGGCTGGAGTTTATATATATTACTTCCTACTGTCACTGTGACTTTGAGCCTGATATTGAAACAAAAGTCACTCCTACATCTCAGTAATGATCACTACTTGCCCTATGGCTTTTAGTCTTTTCTTCAAAAACATTACCAAGTCACTAATCTCAGTTATTAGTGCACTGGGGATAATTTATTATTCCTGTATACAAATGTAAACTCCCGTATATATATATAAAAAAAAAGCTTCTGTAGATTTATGTAGCATCAATATAATCAGGAGTTGCATTTAGAAAAAATGTAGTTACTTTCGAAGAGACAAAACTTCCAAATGTGGACACAGCATTGCAGAAAGTAAAGACCTAAAAATCATAGCACTGTTTTGTTAAAGATAAGAAAGCAAACATTTGTAAGTCCACTGGATTCAGAGAGTCAATGCATGTGCCCAGGAAGCCCTTCTAATTTTTATCTGGGGAAAATAAGAAAAGATGAATTCAGAATGAAATGTTTACAAAAAGTGACTTACTATATATAACAAGTTAGCCCGTGCATTATAATATGAGAACAGTAAACAGCCTGCAGTTTGAAGAAATATATGTATTAAATTGTCTAAAGTTTATATTTAGGATCTTGAAAGGAAGAAATACATGATCTTATGTACCTGATGTTTAAAATGATGGGCAAATTGATAGTCTGGAATAAATTATTTTCAATATTATTGTTGTAAGCAATTGTTTAAACATGTGAACTTAGTAAAATGGGAAAAATACAATTAAATATTTGGAAGAAAAATTATTTTACCTGAAATATATTAAAAAATTAGAAAACAAAATGCTAACACCAATGTAAACTATGGACTTTAATTAATAATAATACATTGATATTGCTCATTAATTGTAACAGATATACCAAATTATGCAAGATAGCAACAGGATAAAATGCTGAAGAAGAGAATATATGTGGAAATTTTTGTGAAAAAAATTTTGTAAACCTAAAACTGCTCTAAAAATAAAATTATTTTTAAAAATCTGAGATTAAACAGGGAGAACAGGTAGACAAATATTTTGTAGTCAAAGTGGAGGGAATTTTGGTCATTTTCAAAGAATTTAAACAATAACAGCACAGTTCTATATTATGCTGAATTTTACTTCTATTGAGTTTGTATGTATATGTTATCAATACTCATATATTATCATTCTTATATTTAGCCCTGAGAGGTTCTATATTTATGTAAATATATTCATTTCAAAAATATTATTGCATGCAAAAATTTGTAATTTTTGTCTATAATTGGTCTTTATTCCTTTTTAAAAAGTTTTAAAACATAACCTTTTAAAGGCTCTCCATTAAATAGGCATTTTAATTTGTAGCTTACAATTATGTAAACTAATTTTGACACTTTTAAGAACATATTTCAGAAACTTAACTTCATAAAGGAGAAATGAAATGTCTCCTATATCAGAAAATAATTCTGATTTAGTCCATGTCCTAGCCTGACAGATGGGGAAAGATAGATAATGGTACTTTGGAAATTTTAAAAAAATTATTGTACCTTTCCTGAAATAGATCATAGAGCTCAATGTCTATTAAGGCACTCTATGTTAGGTTTCACAGAATTAAAAAGCATGTAGAGAAAATAGTTCAATTGTCCCATTTGATCATTAACTGTTCATAGATATGAAAAAGTAGGAGATTTTCATCTGAACTGCAGTTTTAGTGATAACTGATCAAATATGGCAGCTAACCAACTTTACTCCCTGAGCAACTCTGATAGAAGACAGTTCTTTCAGTACAAGAGCATGATCATTTGACTCCCACATGCACATAATCTCTCCTAATATCTGCAGAGCAATATTGTTAAAAAAAACAAGTACCATTGTAACACTACAAAGAAGAAATTTAACATTAACAACAGGAAATTGAAATTTTTTAGTGATACATGTTAAAAATCTTCCAACTTATTCCACTCACTAATTTCATTACTATGCTTCGAACTGCATGCAAGAGATGTATATAACAAAACAGAGTAAAAGGGAAATTATTTAAACCATGCATCCTCATAAAACAGACACTTTTGTATTAAAAGAATTTGTAAATGTAGAAAATACATCCTAAGATAGAATAGCTTTAAAATGGAATAGCTTTAAGAGATTCCCTAGAGCTTCTTACTCAACTATTTAACAAAAACTGTTAATTTGTAGCTACATACTTTCTATTAGGTAGTCTCAGATATTGAGGGGACTTTGTCAATCAAGTATAGCACAGTCTCTCCACTCCTAAGGTTTACAATCTAGTAAATCAAGTGAATTGGAACAAGAAATTATAAATGTGTGAGATATCATGAAGGAGAACATTGGGTGCCATAGGTATACAGTAGTCCCTCACTTATCGCAGGCATTACATTCTAGACCCCCCCACCCCGTGAAGTAGGAACCTTACATTTATTCTACACTCTTAAACCTACGTGACTTTAACAAGATACGTATACAGTACTGTAAAATCCAGCAAATAGCAAAAAAACAGCGATAACTAATTAAATATAATATTTTTAAAAATCTCATGATACAGTGAGGCCACGATAAGTGAACTGTGACATAGAGAGGGTCTACTGTGTAACAAAGGATCCAACACACCCAGGGAAGACTTCTAATAAGGGATATGGCAGTTTATGCATGGCTACACGGAGGATACTGGGAAGCTGTAACTTACAGTCCTACTATCTTATAATTCTAGGCAAAAATATAAAATAATAACTCTCCAGGAGTAGCCTCTTTCACTTTTTCTACTTTCTTCTATTAGATACAAACTCTATAACCCCTAAATAGTGTTAACATTAAAAATTCTAGAAGATATTGAAGCACATTTCTCAATGCTTCTGAGGATCTCTTCATTTTTACTGCTTCCACTTAAATACGTTAATGGAAACATGGATGTAGTGATGTTTATCTTTTCAGGGTTTAATTATTAGGTCTCTATAATGCTGGGTACTTTACAATGGTTTCTTGTTTGTCTTGGGGATATTTTGGGGGGAAGCTTGTATTTTCAGCTTATTTGAAATTATAATCAAAATCATCAATGAAGAAAATTATGACAAATCACAACAAGAAGTAGAAATTCTTTAATGTTAGGAATCACATCTCATTTGATTTGACATATCTAGTACCTAGTATAATCCATAGACCTGACATGCACTCAAATATGTATTCAATGAATATACATATATCACAATATACATAATCACAAAGCTTTCTTTACTTTATTGACAGCGTCAAAATAAAAGAACTAGCATGACTGAGTTTTAAACATTAAAAGGCGATCCTTCTACATAGAGAGAAGAAAGCAAATGATAGGTTTGGCCATTAACCTGAGGAGAAAATAATACTAAACATTTAAGTGAATTGACAGATATAAAAAAAAGCATAAGCAGGTAAACTCTGTATCTTTTAACAATTAAAAAAGAATATATAAATGCAAGTGAAATGGACTCTTTAGCAGTGCTCATTGTCTAAACAGATTTTCCCACCATTTTCATTATGACAGCTATTCAACAGGTTATGTCCTGCCTATAAAGTCATCCTCTCTGGGGACTACAGGGAACTGTCACAAATGGCCCTTATATTATGAAGAAAAATACAGAATCACAGCCTGAATCTCAAAAGTCAAAACTAGTTAAGCCCAATGAGTAACTTCTGAAAAATGATTAAATTCACTTTCCTGATCATAGATTTAAAATAATAATAATAATAAGGCATAAAATAACTGTACAGAATAAAAACTAGTTGTCATTAAGCATTTCTTTATTTTCATAATGTTAAGAATTTTAAATAATTAAGTTCTAAATCTTAAATAGTCTGTTCAGTGCTATGAGATGCTAGAATAAGGCACTGTTGGATAAAATCTTTATTCCCACAATCTTCTTAATATTCCTTCTCTTTATATCAAGTCAGCTTTTTAAAATATTTAGTTTAAGTATTTAAAAAATTTATAATTTATTTGAAAATATAAGCCACTCCGACCAGAAAATGATTGATCAAGGGAATATGTATTTATTATGAACATTAATAAAGGTAAATAGTGCTCAGAAAGAATATGAAAATCCTTAAATAATTACATTCAAAATTATCTATTATGTAAGCCTCTTGCTTGGCTGAATAATTTATTGTAATATCAACTTGTAGATACATTTTGACACAGAAGGATTGATGACTTTTGCTGGAATAAAAAAACATCCTAAAATGTATTTACTCTTAATAGTGTTTAATTTCATATTGCAATGATTAATCAGAGTGAATGACTTTATTTTTTGCTGTTTTGACTACAAGAAATAATCTCTTATGTTTTTATCCTATTATAAGGATCGTTATAAAAATGAGAAACAATTAACACCGAGTTTAATGCCTGAATGCTATAGAGCTGAAGTAATTGCACTCAAGGTCTGCTAACTTTTTAATCAGGCATTTGGTTGCAAGCTGCTCACAATTGATTCTGAGAGAACTAACAGTATCTAAGGAGGAAAGCAGGTGTGCCAGGAAAGCAGGCATATTGGCAAAACGAATAAAAGGTTTTAAAGGGAAAAGGGGAAAAAAAAGTAAGACCAAAGCAAAATGCTTGTCAGCAGGCCATTTACTTGGCTCAGCCTGTTATTGAACAAAGCCAGTTGTGCACACTAGCATAGTGGCGGAAGCCTCACTGACCTGCTGGTTTCAAAGTGTAATATTACAGCTTAGAGGTGAGGCGCCCTGTCCCTCTCAAGGTGAGTGAAGTGACTTAATTAACAGAGAAGGCTTGAAATTTCCATATTCAGTAGAGCTAAGACACCATCAGAGGTTTCTGGAAGTACATTCTAATTAGAAAAATTCCCACTTCTTTGCATTCAGGCTACTCTTTGAAAAACAAATTTGGGTAGGCACTCTGTTCTCTCCTAAGAGAAGAAAATAATATCTGCACGTTTCCTCTGAAAGCTAATGCTATTTTTCTTTTTCTTTCCTTAATAATTGACATTCTCTTACTGTGAAAATGACTCTTTCTAGGTATGTCGCACATATCTGAAGGTGCACACATTGCTTAAGAGCCTTGGGTGGAGGAGGGGAGCATTAAAAAAAAGCCTCCTCCGCAGTCCCTTGGAAGGGGAGCCTCTAAATTAATAATTCTGTAAAAGTGTTTTCCACAATAGGAGAATAATCTGCCAAAAAGCAGATGAATATTTGTAAAATTCCAAGTTTCAGATTTGTTATGTTTAGGTACACCACAGCCATCCCTCGACACAGAGAGAAGAAAACAAATGACAGATTTGGCCATTTACCTGGTGAATTCCAAGACAGTTGCTGTTGCTTTCTTGAGTCTCCAAAAGGAAGCAAGAGCATTTGAACACTTAAGGAGACTATAGAGCAGAGCTATCTCTCAGTTCAACACAGGAAGACTAAGAAATATAAAACAACAGAAAGGAAGCTCTGCAAGCAAAGTCCTCTGTGCATTTTAATTACACTTGTGTGCCTGGGCCACCTACATTAGAATTCGTTAGGCTGTCTCAGGGCCCAGACTAAAGTACATAGAGATCAATGGACCTAAAACGTGATAGTCATTTACATGAGCTTCTACTCCAGCTTCAAACAAGGTGCAGAAGACTCGGCTCATTTGTGTGGATCATTTTCGCTTCCAATGAGCCCTCCCTTCGCCTCTCCTTTCTACAAATAGCTCTCCCTGAGTCACCACAGCATCTGTTGTTTCTAGGTGAAGGGCTAATACAAATGAATGGAAGGCACCTGGCGTCTGTCCACCTGCACATAACGTCCCTTAATCGTATGGGACTCTCATATGGCTAGGATCCCGAGCGGTTTCAGGAAGGATGCCAAGTAGGGGAGCAGAGAGACTGGCAGGCAAGGGGCCTTTGGGTGGCTCGGACGACATCACAAGGATGGCTGTTCCCAGATTAACAACTATGAACTTTCTGACTCCAAATGTGACTTGAAACAAAATTCTCATTCTCTGTGCATTTTGCAACAACATGAAATCTGGTATTTGAATTAATTCTTTGGAATCCAATAGATCTGAATGATGTGTGTGTGCGCGCATGAATATATATGTGTGTGTTATATTCCAAAAACTTGTGAAAAAACCTGCCATGATATCTCCTCCTGCCAGTGGAAGAGGAAAAGGTATCTTAAAGCTCTGGACACATTCGTGAGTGAGAAGTAACACCTCTTACATGGATGAGCTGTCTACCCTGCTGTTTATTATGAACCTTATGTGACTTGCAGGCCTTCATGTCAAAGAAATGTATAAGGAAACCTTGCCTTTGCTAGACTTTGAATGCTTGCATTTTGTGTGTGTTGAGAGATCTTAGTTTTCTCTAGTTATTTATAACAATCAAATTAGTTTAGGGAAATATCAGATAAGTTGGCTGGTTGAGTTGTATTCAATTTGCAAGTATTTCTTACATCTATTCTAATTTCCCAAGTTGAAATAAAAACAAATTAATTTTAGTTTAAGAGGTACAATAATTTTTACAATTTATTTATTCATTTGTTCCAGACCACTGCTTAAACTATAGAATAAGCAATTCTTAAGGGTAATGTTTAGTCATGATCCTTTATTAGTTTACTTTTATTTCCATGTCCTTTCTAAATACATACATGCATATAGTTATCAATTTCATTTTCATATTATTAGAATGAGTTATTTTAAAAATTATAACACTGAAGCAATTACTTATGAACAAAATTTAAATACACATTTGTTTATTCATGATATTTTCTTAAAAATGAATACATGCATTTTATATTCAGGATGTATCCATAATCAGTGGGCTAAGGAAGTATTCTTATTGTTAATTGACAGAATTATTTTCTTAATAGCACATAAAATAATAATACTCTGTACTTTGTAATCCATGGCTTCTCAGATCTGATGAAATACTATGTTAGTAGCCAAGAGGAGAAAAAAAAATAGAACTAATTTTTTTGAACATTTATTGTTTTCTGACCACTATACTATGTGCTTCGTACTAATGATCACATTCAACACAGACATATGAACTAGTACCTCCTTCTGCAAAGGAGGCAAGAGTTTTAAAGGGGTTCATTAACTACCTTGACTCAGGTCATACTTGTTAAGTGAAAGGTCAAATCCCTAGCTTGTTGTTACTTGCATGTACTCTATCCATTTTCAACAAACAAAACACACACACACACACACACACACACACACACATCTTAACTTATCCCTAATGATGGGAAAAGTGACTAAAATTTTTAAAAATGAAAAAATAGAAATAGCCAAAACAATAAGTTGCCTATTCTTCCACTACTTTATAAGCACCATGAAAAGAGAATCATGTTTGTTTCACTGTCAAGTATATCTCTAGCTTTAGGACAGTCTTCAATGAGTACTGAATGAGTCACAATTTCAGTCTCAAAGGCTTATTTTATTCATGCACTAGTCATCCACTAAGTGGTATAACATCATCAGACTCAACAGACTCTATTATAAGTCTCTCTAAGTTTACAACCCTTGGGGAGGACCACTATTCCCAGTCATTCCAGAATGACTTATGGAAGAATAATGGCACTAAAACAGACCCTGGAACATTTGAAACCAGGTGCAGTTTAATGTGGTTTATCTCTCCATTTAGAGTATATTATATTTCATGTTTGGCAGAAGAAGCAGAGAAGAGACTGTTTGCTTAGTCTTCAGCAGGTTTTAATTTTCTTCTCCCATTTTAAAGCATATGCATCCTGCTGCATTTTCCCCGAGAGACTTTTAAAACATTTATTTCTTATTGTTGCTTCTGTATCCACCCCCACCCACCCCTTCCCTGCCCTGGTCTCTTCTTTATCCATTTCTTCTCCTGTTCTCAACATAACTCCACCCGTGGGAGCATTAAAAATGTTGTCTGACTTTTGCCAAAAAGACACACTGATTTGGGAGGAGTGTGTCTATTTTAGTGCATGTATTTCTACCTAGGACTACTAAATGGGCAACTGGCCAAAAAGAATGGAGTGCAACTATGAATTAAAGAACGGATGATGGCCCTATTTAAGGTGCCATTGCTTTTTGCCTATGTCGAAACAAAATTAATAACTACTGGGGGATTCTAAACTACACTGCCTGAGAAGTGGTAAGTTTTTATATCCTTCCAAAGTTCATTCAGAGTCACATGAATCCCTAAAAATTCTCTCTCTCAAATTCTCCACTGCCTTGCCTCCTCTCTCCAGCTTTTGTGAGTTGAAAATGATAACACAGCACCATGTAATTGAGCAAACCATAGATGGCTGGAGTTTGGGATACAGAAGAAGAATACTGGAGGGAGAGAAACTTTCTAGCCTGGTAAGGGTTCCTTGGAGAAGGAACCAGCTTTCATCTGCCTTGAGAAGCCAGAGTTGCCCTGGCTACTTGCAGTACATAGAGTTGAGGTCTTTATTTTTCCACCCCTTCCTACCTTGAGTTTCTTTTTTTTTGCCATTAGTGGACTTATTAACTAATTATTTCATTGTCCGAGTAATAAGGCTGGTTTTAAATAAGAAGGCGAAAATATGAAAGGAAAAGTGTGTTCAAATATTGATTACAGACCTACTAAACTGATTACAGCACCCAATCCATTCATATATCTGAAATCAAATGCCCAATAAATTCACATGTCAAACCTCTTCGAAGCAAAAAAACAATTTTTTTTGGTTGTAAAGTTTTTTCTTTAATATTCAATTTCTAACTGCAGCAGTGGTTTAAGTTTACACAATACAAATATTTTAGTGATGGTTTCTGAAAATACTTCTATTATTTTCATAATACATTAGCAACAACTTATGATGAATAACTGAAATGTAAAATATATAGAAAGTATGAAATGAAAAAAATACTTCAAAATCCAAAGGATGATATCAGTTAAAAAAAATATCAAAATGTAAACAAAAGAGTGAACTATTAAGCCTATGTATAAATCTTTACTTTTTAATTAATTTTTTTGAGGACATGTTGGTTTAGCTATAGCCATAATTATGCTGCCATTTCCTATTTCCTTACTAAAAAATAAAAACTAAGAACTAGGGATTTCAAGATGAAGAATCTTATTTCTTCTAGAATGTTAGCTTTGCATTTCCTTTTCCCTGGCTGGAACTGCAGAATTGAGATAACTCTGAAACCTGACACTTTGATAGGAGATTTAGTGCCAGGAGGATGAGTGCCCTTCACTTTGATCTTTACTTCCAGGAACTAACTTTAAGTGACACTTCTCATTACCCCTCACCAGCTCTTCCCCAAAGCTGCCTGCCTTTCACAAGTTGCGAAAGAGAACTCTGACTGATGTCACCAATATCTTCCTTTGACTAAGAGTTTGTTTTGAATGTGCAGTTTCAGGATCTCTTACTAATTAAAACTGGTTTACCACTGAGAGGTCCCCTGAGGTTGACACCTGTGTATCTGGGTTAGACCATGAAGTCACAGTTGAATAAACCCTAGGGCTAAAATTTGTTGCTAATCCAAATGAAAAAGTTGGGAATGAATTGATAAATTCATCTCACAGTTTTATCCACAAACAAATAAATTAGCTTCATCATAAACAGATAAATGCATGCGTGGATATACAAACTGATTCCAGAAGGCAAACCTGTCTATGGACCAGCGGAGTGATGTAACTAAATTCCAATATGCAATGTATAAAAGGGGAAGAGTAGACCTTGAACAAGCTGTATTTTCCAGTTGATTCATATTTGTAACCCTATAATTCTTGAGTTTTAATGGCATAACCTTTTGACATTAATTAACATACAATCCTAGGGGTATAATCACTCAAAGCCAACCAATAAAATAGTTCAAAGCTACATTCCCAGGTTAGTGCTGTGACATGTTGAAAAAGTATCCATGCCATGTGCTCTGTGAGTGTGTGTGTGCCCACGCATGCAAGTACTGGGGAGTGGGGGTAGGAAGGCTCCCAGACACCAAGTCCTTCAGTACAGCTGGTGACTCTGAGAGAATATATCAAGTATATAAAAGATGAGACCCAAAAACACCAAGTAAAATAATTGATTCAAAGGCAATGTGAGAAATGGGACTTAAATGTCAATGAACCAAATAGTTGTCCTAATTTATATCAATTGTCCAAGATATTTCATATTTGTGTCCAGTGAAGGGACTTGCATGTGAAAGAAGGTAAGTGGGAAAGGGTGGGTGGGCAGCTGAAGGATCAGTGAGTAAAGGGAAGAATCGGATCGGGCTCTCATCTGTTGTCTCGAGCTCAGTAGCAGCAAAGGGGAAGTAACAGAAGAGAAAAAATAAGACCTGAATAATTCAACTTTGAAACATGGTGTGGATGTGAAAATTAGGAAAACTATGAGAGAATTAGTGGCTAAGATGACTGATTTGAATTCAAACACTTCTAGCTTAGATTTTAAGTGACATATTATTTTTCTTTACCCATGGAATATCAAGCATTCACCTATAGTTTTAAAATGTTATGATGCTGTATATTTAATGTTAAGAGACAGTTCAATATATTTTTTCTTCATCTTTGGACAAACTAGTTTCTAGAAGAGAATCTCAACAATCATAGCCTAAATGTGAAGTGATGTAAACAAATATACTTGTAAATTGTCCTATTCCTGGTTAGATTGTAGCACCTAATGATAATTATTGGCTTATGATATTTCAAACATTTTTTAGACTCATCATTTACTTTACATGCGAGATTGATGTCCTGGAATATTTAAAATTAAGGTCTATTCGTCCTAATAACAAAGTTTAACTCTTACTGTTATTTTATAGCACTGAAGGCAGCAGGATCCTTCCAAATGTCAGTTAAAAAAAAGGGCAGACCCTGACAGCATGAGAGAAAAATGCTGCTGAATTAGCATTGTGTGAGAGGCCTTGGGGAACAGAGCATATATTATCATCTTTGGTGGTGACAAGAAGAGATAGGAGAAATAAAGAAGAAAGTTTTCATAACTATGCAAGTATATTCACTAATGTAGAAAAGTGGCCTATATCCTAAAATGTGTAAATTTTTTCACAGGATAAATGAATATGCATATGCATTTTTCTACGAACACTGCTGACCTATAAATTATTACTCTATTTCCTGACACATTAACTAAATGTATAGAAAGAATGCAGGTCTAAAAATTAGTTAATTCTCACATTTTTTATCCTAATATCTGTCTCTTTCAAGTTCAAGATTCATTCTGTAATTCATGATTTCCTATTGTGAATTAGAGTTGTGTACATGCTTTGAAGGTCCCACAATATCCTTCTTAAGTAGAGACTGATCTGAAATGAAGCATAGGAGGCCAGAGAGATGGGTGCTGGGGAATAAGGTAATAGGATTAAGAAGTACTAATTAGTAGTTACAATATAGGCATGGGGATGTAAGGGAAAGCACAGGGAATACAGTTAACAGTACTGTCATAACTATGTATGGTTCCAGAGGTAACATCTTGTAATTTATATGACTATCTGTTGCTATGCTGTATACCTGAAACTAATACAAAAAATAAATTTGTTGAATGCAAACTATAATAAAAACAAAATAAAATAAGGCATATGTTAAAGCTTCTTACAACAGGCCAGACTCATCTTGCTCTGCACCCCACGGTGCTTATTCGAGTGAAGAGCCATCTTTGAAAGCAAGTGGAGCTTCTTGCTTGGCTGAGACCATAGAGCTTGGAGCAAGATAAAAATAAAGAACCAAATCTTCAACTGTAATTCTCCTAGCAGGACACACTGAATCCATCTATCCAGAGCACTGTGGGGGTAAGTTCAGTAGTCCCTTAGCTACATTAAAAACAAACAAACAAAAAATAACCACAACTATCTAGTCTAATTGGCCAGCAGTAATTTTTATTAAAAATGAGAAAAGGCTGGCTGCTGTGGTTCAGTGGATTGAGCGTCGGCCTGTGAGCCAAGTGTCGCTGGTTCGATTCCCAGTCAGGGCACATGACTAGGTTGCACGTCAGGTCCCCAGTTGGGGGCGCGAGTGAGAGGCAACCACACAGTGATGTTTCTCTCCCTCTCTTTCTCCTTTCCCCTCTCTCTAAAATTAAATAAATAAACAAACAAACAATTAATTAATTACTTTTTTTAATAAGAAAAGTATTTCAAAAACTGTTTGATATTTATTTTATTGAAATTTTCTTCTGAATAATTTGTCTGAATGCATACATAATTATGCCATTTACAGCCTGTACAATTTTTATCTTTTTTGATATAAGGACACATAACAAATTTTTTTATGGAGTTGTCATTAAAATAGCTTATAGCAATGCCATCTGGTCAGGAGAGCATTAGTGGCAGCTTGTTATGACTTCTGGAAAAGCTGGAGATTGAGCAGGGGCACTCCTGTCCTGCAATCAGCAATTTTTAGATCCATTCCCAAATAACTACTTGTTTGTATTTGTTTTCAAAATAAAGATTCAAATATCTCATCTAATATTCACTAAATTAAAACCAAATGAACATGTTGTTCAGTGATTCAGGTAATGTCATCAAGTTTAAGAACCACAACTCTAGATGGTAGTAGGATCCCTAAAACTATGAAGCTCAAGGAAGAATTCATTTTTTAAAGTTTACTTGCAAAAAGGAGAAATGTGAGTTGCTTCTCTTTTAAACTATGATCTAGATTCCCCATGGAAAATCACATGCTTAGAGAGACCAGAGTAATTATAAACATTTTAGCTCTCTCATGTCTATTCTCTGCAATGTATTCCTACTCAATGATTCTTCTATATTCTCTCTTTATTTAAGCACTTACACCCTCTTACCTGCAATATTTCTGAGGCTTACTCCTATCCCTCACAGTCTCTCTCCCTTCTCCTCTACAACATAAAAATAATCTTCCTGAGGTATAACTAAAATAGGCAATGTCTTACGAGTCTCTACATAATGAAACGAAGCCTTCTCACTCAAGCTTGGAAATGCTCATGGAAAACCCCAGCCGACCAGTCAACTTTGTTCAATCATTTTCCTTTGCCAACATTATCCTCTTGCCCAAAAAGAAAGTTAACTGCTTTCATGATGACGTTCTATATATTCCCAATTCTACATTGGCCCCTTATTGTTTTCTCATCCTGTTAGGGCCCTTTATATTTCCCAAATTTCTGCCCAAATCATGCTAGTTCATTAATATCCATATCAAAGTCTACCTTGATGTCCACAAAATACATCCTTTCTGCCAGTTAAAAACTGCTTTTGCTCTGTTGTTATTGTTATTGTAGATTTTTAAATGTACCTCTGGGGCACTCAGCATAGTCTATTATTTATGTATGTGTTTTTTTTGTTTGTTTGTTTTAAATATCTGGTACTGTCCTCTACACATGCTTTCCCCTTGCATATGCTCAATATAATTTTAAATTGAATTATTGATATCCATTCATTTAAGCTAACACTTGTACCATTCATGGAAGAATATATGCATGCTGGCAGAATTGATTTAGTTAGGGCTCTGAGATATATTAGATTAGGGTAGAAAAGTATTCCCCACTAAGGGTGAGTAATGAAGTGCTATTTCAAAGCCATCCACTAAGAGTGGCATGGATAGGACTCAAATAACATCAAATAAGCTGATGTTTTCTCTTTCAGGCCCATTCAGTGACCTTGCATCTAGACCTCACATTCCAGTGAGTGAGAACAAGGAGGTCATGGTTGAAATAGAGGCCTGGAGCATGTGTACAAATAAATGTGCAAATGAATCCAAAGCTAGGAACTGAGCACCTGGCTGTGTGTGGGTGCAGAAGCTCTGACCAGGAGCCAGGCTGAGTCAAACATCAAGGACTGGTAGTCATGGCAACAGGGGCACATCCAGAAGTCAGAGCTGGAAAACAGTAGGTCAAATGTGGGACAAGCTGTTGGTCAGAGAAGAAAAGTGAGGGCCAGAGAACCAGACTAGGTCTCAGCCAGAGAATGCTCTGAGCCGCACAGGCTGCGAGGGAAGTTCCTATGAGAGTCCAGATGGAATTCTGCTGGATGTCTGGTCAGAGCTCCAGCTGGCTCGGGGTTCCATTTGCTCCTTATGCAGATTCTTCCAACCAGCTTCTGATGTTCTATGGTTTTCTATCTTTTGGATGCACTTGAAGCAGCCTCACAAAGCCTTTTTTCTTTTTCTTTTTCTTTTTTGCCAGAAGCTCCATAAGGTGACCCCATTTATAAAAAAATGACAAAAGTAGCTAAAGGATAGTTTTATTTTTTAACTACTTAGTAATACACAGCTTATATTTCTGTACTTTAATGAAAGAGTTTAAAAATTTTCACCATACTAGCCATGCAAATTCTTCACAGGAAGCCACCCATTTCTTTCTTGTTATTAATAATGGTGACCAGAGTTCCTATTCAAAATAGGCTGTATTGTGGCAGTAGATTTTCACATTACATTAATTACTTCTAGTGATGACTGGAATTAATTGATGCTTGCCTTGACTTGCTATGTTGCAGGTATTAGTAAAAAGATTTGAATATATGAAATACTTTTATTTTTCATTCAAACCTATGAGGCTAGTTATTATTACTCCCCTCCTCTTCTATAGTTAAGAAAACTGAAAGTTTGATATATAGTGAACCACACATGAAGAAGATATAGAGAAGGAAGCTGTAATGCCTCTTTGACTCAAAATATACATATTTTATTTAGGGATATCAAGCTTTAGGATTAGTAGGGGTGACAGTCAACACATTTTATCTACAGAAGTAAGCAGAGTAAGCTGAGAATGGAAAAAGAGAGAAAAACCTGCTAAAAAGGACCGAACAGCAGACACAATGTGTTTGTGGATAAGACAGTGCCTGGCGTGATGACTGTGTGAGGAAAGAGGGACTTGGGGAGGAGGGGGGATGGGGAGAAAAGGAGGAAGTCTGGAGTGTGTCATTATATGAAGGTCTTTGTAATGTGAGAAGCACTCACAAATGTGATGGTTTATTACTTATCAGAGTCTTGTTATTCACAAACATTTGAATGTTTTATAAAACATCCACAGTAATGATAATATAAATATACTGAATAAAAATTTACAAAATGATTATTGATGCTGAGCTTAAAATTCATTTGTTTAGTCTCAGTGCCTTTTGAAAATCTAACCACATATTTCCAGTAAAATACAAACCCTTATATACTGAGGTTTACAGGAACCCTGAAGTATTAAACTTAGGCTGATGGATCTAGTAAAATTATGGATCATAGGTTAAGAACTCCAAATTTATAGTGTTTTATTACTTAAGAGCTTTTTTATACATCCCCTTTTTAAAATCTATTGATTTTAGAGAGAGAAAGAAACATTGATTTGTTGTTTTGCTTATTTATACATTCATTGGTTGATTCTTTATGTGTCCTGACCTGGAATTGAACCTGCAACCTTGGTGTATAAGGACAACGCTCTAATCAACTAAACTACCTGGACTATACATCCCTTTGAATTTGGGAATTCTAGAGTCTGTGTATATCTAAAAGGGGGATGTTTGAATTTGTTCTTGTTTTTATAAAGGCCACCATTATATTCCCCTATTTTTTCTTAACAAATAAAATATAGTTACCACTATGCAGTGTTGTATTATATCTTATTAGACTTTACTAATATAGTTTAAAAGCAAGCTATATGTAGTTTTACAACTAAATGAAACTTAGTATCTGTCATTGAAGTATTAACTGAATATCTGGTGGGGGGGAACCCTTGCAAATGTGGTCATGATACACAGTTTTAAATAACGGTAGCCTAAGCATATTCTAAAGATTTACAACCGATAGCGAAAGCAAGAATTATGTATTTCTTTGTACATTTAATTTTACAGTAGAATAAGCACAATGGACAAAATCCACTGAATGATTTGAGAAGATATCAGTTTCAGAAGGTTGAAATAAAATTACTTGTTTCCCTGTTTCCACAGATTTTATAGTTATAATTCCCAGGGGCCTCTATTCACTAAGGCAGATTAGGATGATTATATTTCTCTGCCTCTTCTTTTAGAACAGTTTGAAAAAGTGAGTGATAAATATAGAACCAAAATATTGGCAACTCTGTTAATACTAAAAGGGACACTACTTTTGGTTGCATACATGATTTTAATTGGTCTTCAAAGAAATTGAAATAGTGATTTTTTTTCCCTGAAAGTTTGTCTAACTTACCTTTCTCCTCATCTCACCCTACAAGATCCTAAGACCTATATGTTTTCCTTTGATTTATCAATCCCATATACATGGTAGCCTCCAACCCACAATTGCTTTATAATGAAGTGCCCTGAACTCTGAATCACTGGTGTTTCTTTGATCACCGTCATCCTCATTTTTTTCATTCTCTTAGAAACATGTAATATAAGGAGCCCGTTTGCTTGATTTAAGCAATTTGTAGGAAGATATTTCTTGGTGAACTTCATGATAAATTTCTTGGTGAAACATAGATGGTAATACGGAGTAGTGATGGAAAAGTGTTTCCAGACAACTGGCTTTCACAAATCAACATTTTACAAAATGTTATTATTGAAAATCATTCTTTCTCTGAAGAATCTTTCTCTCTCCCTCCCTTTTGTACAAAAACATGTGTTGAGCATTTACAGAAGTTAGCTTATTGTTAACTGAGAAATAGTTGGTATTCTTTGCTCACATTTTAAAAAAAATTAGTGTATTTCATAGGTTTTACTCTAATGGTATATAGCAATATGGTCTCACATTTTTTAAAAATAATTTTAAAAAAATTGTCACACTCTTTACAGGACTATTTCACTTATATTTTTGATAATGATTAATTGATTTAACCTTATTTTGCATTCAGTTTTAGATTTAATTTTACTTCCTTGAAACTATTTCAGTTGTTCTGTGAGATGAAATTTATCTAGTCATTGATTTGAAAACTAAAAAAAAATAAATTTTAAAGACACTATTTTCTACTTCTCTATTTCCTTTCCATCTCTTTGTATCAGCAAATCTGCCACCTCCACAAAAAGGAAAGTAAAGTTAGGTCGTTTCCACTTGGAAAATGAACCAGTTTCTCAGCCATTGTGTTTTATCTCTGATTTGTCTAACTGAAATTGCAGGTCCTTGGGGCAGAGAGCAGCCTCCCTTTTTTTTTTTTTTTTTTTTTACAGAGCCAAGTATCTTGTCACTGTTCTACAAAACAATAAATAATGAAGCAAACAGAAGGTGTGTGAATTGTGCCAGGTTGACAGAAATGGAGCCGATGTTCTCAGAGGTCTTACAGCAATATTTCCTAGCAAGTGGCCTGAAACACCCTCGAACATCTCAGGACCAAGTAATGATGGAGGATAAGAATGTGGAAGTAAGGGGAAAAGCAGGAAGACAGCAAAGGTATGAGAAGATATTTATTTGTAATTAGTAATTGCTTGAGCTGACAGGCTTACATGAAATAAACAAAGGTAATGAAGGGTCTTTTCACCATCAGGCATATCTTACAACTGTCATTCTTGTTAATTACACTGAAAAAAATCTCCTAAAATGTTTACTTTATACCTGTCAACATAATCATATGTGTTAAAAAGTTTTTATTTGGTTTCTCTCATACACAACCAAAGTGCACCCCTTCGAAAAGGACTATCTTGACTGTGTCAAAAGTACTCCCATCCACAAACTTCTCCCTAACATAACTCCCATAATCTTGTGTTATTTCCCTTCTATAATTCATCCATGTATGATATGATTTATTTAGTGCTTTATTTTTAATCTTTCACATTATTAGAATACTAGTTCTGTGAGGGGAAAGGCTTTATCCATCTTATTTCACCAGTACCTTATAGAATGCTGAATTATAGGAGGTGTCAATAAATGTTTGTTGAAAGATAAAAGAAAAGGGGCTTTGAAATAAGCAATTTAAGTAATCTTCTCATTTTCTTTAAATAGTATATAATAAGATATCCCTAAAAAAGTGTGGCAAATAGCAAGTATTTAATAAATAGACTTTAAAAGAAAGAAAGAATGGAAATTTGAGATGAAAATACTATATAAATATTATCTTAATTATCGGTTGAGATCCAAAAAATGTACAGCAGCATCTTTTAAAACACATGTATGTGGAAAGAATTTCCATTTTATACATTATACATTAAAAATGATTAAATAGGAGAGGTGTGGAGATTCACAGAGAGGTGTGGAGATGTGGAGAGTCATGAAGAAGTGCAGAGACGTGTAGATGCAGAATAACCACACCACACCCATGTTTAGTAGATAAAAATCAGGAGGGATACCTTGGGAGGGATGGACCTTGGTTCTAAACTACCACTCACCCCAGTGTTCCAGCACCAAGAAGATACTGCCCCATAATGTCTAGCTGTAAAAACAAGTGGGGGTTGTGGCAACATAAAAAATTGGGATTCTCAGGAGTCTCTTCTTAAAGGTCTTACTCAGACTCACTCCCTCTGGGTTTTAGCACTAGGGCAACAGCTGGAAGGGCACCAGTAGCATATGGGAGAATGTGAAGTGACTGGAAACAGGGTGAGTTCTGGGAGAAAGCTTCCTCCAATGTATACCTTCAGAAGCCAGGCAGCAGCATTGTCCCCTCTCTGAGCCTTCTCCCTACACAGAGTCACAAAGTGCTGAAACAAGTTGCCCCAAGATGTTAATTACCTAAGCCTTAGTGCCACACAATTTACAGGTGACTTTTCTACAATAGACGATGCTACTAAGACATGGGATCAAAGCAGCTTTATTTAATACACAAAACCAAAAATCAGGAGGCTGCCAAAATGAGGAGACAAAGAAATATGGCCCAAATGAAAGAGAAGAACAAATCTCCAGAAAAAAGAATTAAACAAAATAGAGATAAGCAATCTATCAGATGCAGAGTTCAAAACACTGGTTATTAAGATGGTCAAGGAACTCACTGGGTACTTCAGTAGTATAAAAAAGACCCAGGTAGAAATGAAGGTTACATTAAGTGAAATAAAGAAAAATTTACAGGGAACCAACAATGGAGTGGATGAAGCTGAGAATCAAATCAATGATTTGGAACATAAGAAAGAAAAAAAACATTCAATCAAAATAGCAAGAAGAAAAAAGAATCCAAAGAATTGAGGATAGGCTAAGGAGTTTCTGGGATATCTTCAAACATACGAACACTTGAATCATAGGGGTGCAGGAAGTAGAAGGGAAAGTGTAAGAAATTGAAAACTTATCTGAAAAAAAAAAAAAAATGAAAGAAAACCTCCTTATTAGGTGAAGGAAATAGACATACAAGTCCAGGAAGCACAAAGAGTCCCAAACAAGTAGGACCCTAAGAGGACCACAGCAAGACACATCATAATTTAAATGCCATTGGTTAAAGATAATGAGAATCTTAAAAGCATAAAGAGAAAAGCAGATAATTACCTGCAAAGGAGTCCCCATAACACTGTTAGCTGATTTCTCAAAAGATACTTTGCAGACAAGAAGGGTCAGTAAGAAGTCTTCAAAGTGATGAAAAGCAAGGGCCTACAGCCTACATTACTCTACCCAGCAAAGCTATCATTTAGAATGGAAGGGTTGATAAAGTGCTTCTCAGAGAAGGTAAAGCTAAAGGAGTTCATCATCACCAAGCCCTCATTACATGAAATGAAATAGGGACTTATTTAAGAAAAAGAAGATCAGATTTATGAACATTAAAATGACAACAAACACAACTATCAATAATTATCTAAGATAAAGAATAAAATTTAAATACAAATAACAAAGAACTGTGTATTCCTTTCAGAGACATGTTGCTTGTTTTTGCCTATGATTTGATTTTTATCCAAGAGCTCTTTATTGGACTCATAAATATCACTTTTATGTAATTTTGAATAACATGTTTAAATAGGCAAAAGAAATATAAATATGCCTGGCTTTCAAAGTTGCAGATTTAATAGATTTTGGAGAGAACTGTGCTGGTAATTACTGCATGTTTCTGGTTATATGTGCTACCAAAAATGTACACTTCAGATCAGGATCTACATTTAGGATCATGATTTAGGTACCAGATCAACTCTTTCATCCATGTGTTTGAAGATACTCTTCTTTTAAGGGATCAAGTGACTTAACCAAATTGAACCTCAGGTGTCATAATAATGTCTACATTGTGGCATAATTAAGTAACATTTGAAGTACGTAGTACAGAGTTTGTAACTGGCACCAGCAAATACTACATCCTTTCCTGACCCTTCCTTTATCTGTCTTTAGAATTTTAAAAACAGGTACCTAGATAGTTGGCTCATTTTTTTTTTTTTTTTTGTCTTTTTTTTTTCAACTATAGTTGACATTCAATATTATTTTATCTTGGTTTCAAGTGTACAACATAGTGGTTAGACATTTATATTATTTATAAAGTGATCTTCTTAGTAGGGCTAGTACCCACCTGGCAGTATACATAGTTATTACAATATTATTGACTATATCATTATGCTGTACTTTACATCCCTGAAACTATTCTGTAACTACCAGTTTGTAGTTCTAATCCTTTCACGTTTATCGCCATTTCCAAAATCTCCCCTTCATCTAGCAACCATCACTCTGTTCTCTGCATTTATGAGTCTGCCTCTGTTTTCATCATTCATTTATATTATTGTTTAGATTCCACATAAATAGTTGGCTTTTGATATAAGTTTGTCACCCAGATGGTCTTACTCTTGTGCAAGTCAGTTAAGCACTCTGTGTCAGCATTCTTAAAGATCTAACTTCTTAGATCTCTTTCCTATTTTCATTATTCTGGTCTATATTTAAGCATTATACAGAGTAATAGGCAAATTGTTCAATCTCCCTCCACCCTCAACCTTGTATAACAATATTGTACTGCATCTAAACAATTTTAATATTCACAAATAGGAGCTATTATTTTTGTAGCTCTATTTTGTTAAGGGGCATTTATCATTTGTTATTCTCTGTGCTATTTTTTGATATTTTTTTTTTTTCTCAATCTTCGCAGCTTGAAGAATCACAATTTCAGGACTTCATTTCATACTGGTTAGTTTGGCACCCCAAGTGAACTTAGCACTGTCATCTTACTACTATTAAAAAAAATAGTGAAAAATTATTGACCTATTTTTTAGCACTGTTACTTTAAAAAATGGAAATAATTTGCCTCACATTTTAATGTAATTCACCAAATCACTCACTTTCTATAAAAAATATCTTTATAATCATTGTAGTCAATGAGAACATACCACATGCTATTAATAATCAAACCTTATTCCATTGGATTAAGCATATACATTATTTATTTTTAATGGTACAAAATGATTATTTAAAATATGGCAAATATATTAAAAAATTAAATACACCTGTCCAATAATAGTACTCATAATTCTCAGGTGACTTAAAATACAGTGTGTGACAAAAATAGGTTTAAAGTTGTGAGTATGCAAAACACAGAGTTTACTTTTGTATTATTATTTATTAATTATTGCATTATTTTCCATACAGACAACTATAAACCTCCTTTTGCCATACAGTGTATATGCTTAAAACTTGGAAAGTTTTGGAGAGGTTATAAATTTACTAAAAATCACATGCCAAAATATTGTTGAAGCTAAAACCTTAATTTAGGTCTGTTATTTTACTTCAAATATCAGACATTTTCATTTATCATGTAATTCTCCTAAAAATAACTTTTTGAAATTAAGGAATAACAATCTGTAACTGTCACCTACTTATCTCTTTATGAATCTAAAATCTAGCAAAGGAAAAAGCAACAACTCTGTATTTAAATGTGCACATGTGGGTCTCCTCTTATAAATGACTGGTATGCATGTTTTAGATGCAGATTATGTATATCCTTACTATTAGAAATACAAAACTGTAACACTCAGGTGTAAGATAAAACCTCGTTTTCTGTAAAATATATATATCATAGTTAGGAATACTAACAATCTATACAGTTGTTTTCCCTTACACTATTAAAATATGAATAACTATTTACATGTCAATGTTGATTTATTTTTCAGCTACTCAAGGCAGGTATGTGGATTAAACCTTATTTTAGATCGTACTCAAGAAGATATAGATAGTGATACAGGAATGCCTTGAAGGTTAATGGATTGACCATGGTTAGAAAATCATTAAAGGGTATACAGCCATCAGGGTAACTGTCATCTTAACTTCTTTGTAAAGCAATTTAGAAAACCATAAACACAATGCCCAGACAGCAATTTTAAGATAATAGAATTTTTTTAAATGCTATATAATCAATGTGAAATTTCATTTTAAGTACCTTGAAATGAGTAGAAATGCATGTCTAGGTTAAGTTATAAAAAGCCACTTGTCAACATTGTTTTTATTCTTTTTTAAAGTTCTATAAATATGAATTCCATTATTTTAAGCCCTATAGTAGTAAGTAGGCTGGTTTATATGTATATAAACATTTTTACAAGGTTTTAAAAGTAAATAGGCAAAATACAATATTGAATTAAAAATATGTATTAGTTAATATTTTGCTTTAATGATACTTCAGTTTTCTTTTCAAATACCTGCTTTGTATTTGAATATTTGCTTAAAATAATTTAAATTAAAAAAATTTGCAATAGTAATTTGCCTTTTTAACCACAATTATACAATCATAAACATAATCATATAGCGTATCTTATCATAAGTCAGTCCTTAATATTTGAAAGTTCATGACTGATTATTTTATGAAGTTGATATATCATGGTTCTCATTTCCTTTCCACCCATTCTTGGTATAACTGTACAAACATTGGCCTTAGCGTTCCCTCTGGGTTCCCTTTACTTTTAACTGGAGGTTTATATTTAAAGTTCATTAAAATTGTAATAAATATTACAGTCAATTGTCATGTGTTTTTAAATATGCACATAATTAGGTGCAATTAAATAAATTAATTTCAGAAACACACATAATTATAATATTTATATCCTATATTATTAACTTTAAGCCTGGAAATCTCCTCATAATTTAGTAATGATTTAAAATGAATGAATCAAAACTGAACACAGGACTTCCAGTAAAGATGGAGGCATAGGTAGACATGCTTCACATCCTCATACAACCACAGAATTACAGCTATTTTTTGAAACAAATAACAACCAGAATCCTCAGAATATCAAGCTGTATGGAAGTCAAACAACTCAGGATTTTAAAAAAGCCACATTCTTCCAGAGGGGTAAGGAGGTCAGTCACAGAGATGGTCAGAGATGCATGAAACTCAGTGTGGCGTGGGGAGGTGGTCCTACATTCATGTGTGGTAGATAAAATTCAGGAAGAATACCTTGGTAGCAAGTGATCCCAGTCCCAGGGTAGACCACACAGCCTGGGATTCTAGCACTGGGAAGTTAAATCCCATAACTTCCAGCTGTTAAACCAGTGGAGGTTGGGATGGCAGGAGAAACTGCCATATTTACAGAAGAGTTCATTTAAAGGGCACACATAGACTTAGAGCATACACAAACCAACACACTCTGGGATTCAACACCAGGGCAACAGCTGGAAGGGTGCCAGTCACAGACTGGAAGGAGTGAAGTGATTGGAAATAGGGCAAGTGCTGGGCAAACCTTTAGGCAATGGCATTGTCCCCTCTTCGAAACCTTCCCCCACACAAAGCCACAAAGCAATGAAGTGTGTTGCCCTACCCTGATGATTACCAAGGGCTCTGCCTCACACAATTTACAGGTGCCTTTTACAAAGAGTCAAAGCAGCTCTACCTAACACTCAGAAATAAACATAGGGAGGCTACCAAATTTAGGAGACAGAAAAATATGGCCCAAATGAAAGAATAGAACAAAATCCCAGAAAAAGAACTAAACAAAACAAAGGTAATAAACCTACCAGATATAGAGTTCAAAACACTGATGATCAGGATGCTCAAAGAACTCATTGAGTACAGCAAAAACATAAGGGAAGAAATGAAGGTTACACTAAATAAAATCAAGAACAATATACAGAGAACCAACAGTGGAGAGGATTAAGCCTGGAATCAAATAAATGATTTAAAACACAAAGAAGGAAAAGGCATTCAATAAGAACATCAGGAAAAAAAAGAATTAAAAAAAAAAAAAAAGGATAGACTTAGGAGCCTCTTGGACAACTTTAAATGTACCAGCATCCAAATCACAAGGGTTCCAGAAGAAGAGGAAGAGCAAAAAATCAAAAACTTATTTGAAAAAATAATGAAAGAAAACATCCTTACTTTGGCAAAGGAAACAGACATGCAAGTCCTGGAACCACAGAGAGTTCCAAACAAATTGGAACCAAAGAGGACCACACTGAGAGACATCATAATTAAAATGCCAAAGATTAAAGATAGAGAGAGAATCTTAAAAGCATCAAGAGAAGAGCAGAGTTACCTGCAAATGAGTTCCAATAAAACTGTCAGCTGTTTAATCAAAAGAAACTTTTCAGATAAGAAGAGACTGACAATAAGTATTCAAAGTGATGAAAAGCAAGGACCTACAACCTACATTACTCTATTCAGCAAAGCTATCACTTAGAATGGAAGGGCAGATAAAGTGCTTCCCAGACAAGGGAAAGCTAAAGGAGCTCATCATCACCAAGCCATTATTACATGAAATGTTAAAAGGACTTATATATGAAAAAGAAGATCATATCTGTAACATTAAATGTACAACAGATTCACAACTAACAATAACTGATGCTAAAAAAAACAAACTAAACAAACAACCAGAACAGGAACAGAATCATAGATATGAAGATTATTTGGAGGGTTATTAGCTGGGAGGTGGGAGGGGGAGAATGGGAGAAAAGGCACAGGGATTAAGAAGCATAACTGGTGGGTACAAAATAGGGGGGTGTTAAGAACAATATAGGCCATGGAAGAACCAAAGAACTTATACGCATGACCCATGCACACGAACTAAGGGGGAAATTGATAGAGGGAAGTGGGGGTACTGGGCAGAGGAGCTCAAAGGGCAAAAATTGGGACAACTGTTAATACCATAATCAATAAAATATATATTTAAAAAACTGAATATAAAACCTCTTATGTAGTACCAAATAGAATCACTATTACGTTTAATATACATTGTTATTAAATAATCATCTTAATAATTTAGAAACCAACTTTTAGAGTGACTGATAAACTTAGTAATAATAAATATACATAATAATTATTGTGTTCAAGCACAATAATTAAACTCAATAATTTATTCATGTGCAAAGCCAAATAGTTATCAATTAGGAAAATCAAAATTGGAAACTAGGCTCTTCAATACAAAGTATATCCTCTGTACATTATCAACCATGCTGATTTTTCCTCTATAGGAGAGGAACATTTAACTTAAAAAAAAGAGAATTTTCTAATTAAAAAATAAATGATAAAAAATGGGATTAGTAATTAGAAAATTTGAACCCTTAACTATATTTACCATTCAGGTGATGAGGATTTTGGGCTACTCATGAATGTGATATATATATATATATAAACATAAACATAACTATAAATATACACAAATACATATGTGTGTATGTGTTTTTGACAGAGAGGAAGATAGGAGATATTTTTCTAGGAACTGCCTATTATGTGAATTTTTATATTTTTTGTATAACGGTCAGAATATCCATTAAAAATTTTCTAGGAGACAATTTGAGTACAGTAGAATAATCTATACAAATGGGCTCCTAATTAATTGATACATGTTCTTTCTATACTTGATTATATTTTTGTGAGCCACACTTAAAACCCACAGCAGCCAGAAGACTAGAACCAACAGGACACTCTGTAGCTCATTTTTCTGTTCACAGAACTTCCTTCCACCCGTGGGATGAAGTGCTTGCCGAAGTTAAGTTGTTTTTGTTCCCAGTGTTTATTTCACTAAAAGTTTTTATTAAAATTATATAAATAAATTGGCTATTATGAAATAATATGAACTTCCAGTGAAATATGAGTGCAGAAGAAATTGTTTCAGTGGAGATTAAGGAGTTGCTTAAATTTCTGTTGAGATTGATCTGAGAAGTTACAGGAAAAGTAGATAAATATTTTAAAAATCACTAACTTTCTCTATGAAGGCTCCTGAAAACAAAATCTAGAAATTATAGTTAATGAGGATTTTTTTTGGTTGTTTTTATAAGATAGAAGGGGCAGAGATTCAGTTAATGTTCAAAGTAGGCCATGTCCTGCATATTACATGTTTCACAATAAAAGAAATATTTTAAGGGATGTATTTACATATTTAGCTTATCCATTTTATTACTTTGGATGAATATTATATCATACAAATAAATACATGAATACATAATTTATGTTCAAACAAAGCTTTTGATTAAGCAAATTGTCTTCCACCATTTTCTAAAATCATTTAAAAGCATTTATTACATTTTAAAATATTTTGTACAATGCTTCATATTCTGAAATGCAATTTTATCATAAAAATTAGTATGTTTTTTTAGTAAGTCCTTACTAATTATAAAAATTTATATAATAATGTTTGCTGACCCATAATACAAATACTAACATTATTATAATGTCAGGTCAGAGGTATTGAAACCTTGAAAATGTTCAGCACAATTGCATTTACACATTGTAACAACACATGCATTCCTAGGCACAATCTCACACAAGTAGAAGCACCAGATCCATATTGGGCTTTTGGAAGCTTTTAGGCTAAATATTACAATCTCCTCCCAACTCAATATAACCTTTTCATGTATGTTTGATTTTCTTTTGTTCTAAATTATTATTGCATTGCTCTGAAAAATGAAGAGAAGTTTTCCATTGGAATCAATGCATCTGAAACCTGTTTTTGTATGAATATAGCGATGTTCACGTTACAGTAATTTAATTTAAAAAGCAAATCCGTAATAGATTACTTAAATGTTATGTAAGTATATAGACATAATTGCCTTAGAAATGTAATATGAAATGAAGATTTTGAATACTAAAAGGACAGTTTCTGTAATTTTTATATGCAAATGCTTTTGAAAATTACCTTACCTAATACATGGCAAGGCCTTGGACACATTTTTAATTAGATGATCTTTTAAAAATTCTATTTAAATAAAAGCAGATGATTCATGGGATAAACCATTAAATTGAACTTTTTACATCTTCAACACTACTAAAGAATTTTAATTATCAATCTAAGTTTTCATATTTTTTTCTTTGTATTTATTTTTTCTGGTAAGAATCAGCACATGCATTTAAGAGTTTAGGTTCACAATTTTAACTCCTGTTTACTCTGGCAAATATTTTTGGAGGATTAACCATGTCTCAGGTGCTTGGAAGCTGACATCAGCATGGATGACATATGTGTCTGTCACCAAGGAACTTTTCAGTTTTATACTGAACCATCCATGTTTTCTCTGAAACTAATCTAACTCTGAGAGCAACAGAAACAATCCACAGACCTTTAGGTGCTGATTCAGTGTTTCCTCACTTTGTAATTAATGACCATCCTATTTATAGGTGATTTAGAAAGTGTCTTTTCATTGATAAGAGACAGAGATTAATGGAATCTTGCCAGTTTAGAATGTGGCCAGTCAATCAATCAACTAATTTTGTAGCCCATTATACTTAATCCACAGATAACCTGAATAATTTTATTTGGGTTAGCATATTTTACATATTTTTTAGTATTTTAAATTTAAAGACAAGTATTACATGCATTTGCTCCTTAAGATTCATTGTTTTCTACAAGTTTGCTATTCTACCAAATGTTTATGGGACAAGTTTACATCTTTTTCAAAGACATACGTTCACTTATGTTTTAATGCCATAAAATAAAATTTTGTTGTGATTTTAATTTCCTATTTTGATTAATGGCATTTTGTAAGTTCTATAGCTTTCTAAATGAACCCAAGGTCTACTACTAATGGAAATTAGTACACAGAACACCGTACCAAAATAAACTCCTCTAGACACAAAACAAACTCGAGGAAAAATGATGAATTTAAATGCAATGTTTTATAAATACTCTTACAACCAAATATAATTTTAAAAAGAGAATATGGCAGCAAAAGTAATGTGCCAAAAATAAATATGAACCATGTGTGCTTAATAATGCAAAAAAGATAATGAAAATATTTTCTTCTTATTTTAGCCTCCACTGCAGTGTATTTTTATACTTGTGTGGGAATTATTTACATCTTAGAAAAGCTCTAGCTTTTAAATTCTCACAATTTGTCACCTGCTATTACAGAAATATTATGAGGCAAAGTTTTATCTTTCATTCAGTCCATTTGTGAACCAATAAAATGCATAGATAAAGCTATAGAATCACTTAATGGATTGTATGTCCCTATTAATGAAATGGCTTAAAATTTGTTACTCCTCTTAAATTTTACTTAAAAAAAAGACAGGTATTAAAAGAGATACCTTGACTTCAGCTCCCTATGACCATGGATAGACTGGTCCAACTACTCCAGTTCTTGCAAATAGAAATCATACAGTTCCCGGAAAACCACCCAATTACACCCCTACTTTTATTCAAATTCTGTCTAGTCATTCCACCAACATTGAGTGCTGTATTCACTGAAGAAATGTATGGCAAATGTGACAGGCATCTTAATTCAAACTGTCCCACATGCCCTGGAAAAACTTGTCACAATGGTTTTGCCTCCTACAAGTACATTAATTGTATATTTGATTAAATAAACCACTGCATTCTCTCTTTCCTCTGCTCCAGTGTTCAAATGACATATTGCCAAGCAAGAATTCTGGATTTTTGAGTTTTCATTTTTTAAAAAAAGAGTCTTCTATGCTTGCAAGACCATTCATTAGTACTTAGAAGAAAATCTATTGTTAGATATTCATTTACATTGGAAATTTAATTTTACTTAATCCAGTCTTTGTCACACAACCCTAATCCAGTGAGTCACTCTCCTTCTTAAAATTATACAATGGCTCCCTTTTGCTTTTGGGATATATCCCAAAATGCTTAGCAAGACTTAAATAGTCTCCATCTATCTCTGAGCTACTTCTTCACTTTCACCATCTTCCACTGGCCTCCTCCTTGTCTCTAAACCTCAGCCTTCTGGATCCCATTTGTTTATTTAAAGTTACACTGCCTCTGACTTCTGAGCCTTTGGGTATGCTAGTATCTTTGCTTGGAACACTCTTTACCTGGCTGCCTTCCATTTTTTTACCCGAGTCTTTCATCAAAAGCCACCTGCTAAGGTTCCTCTGCAATAAGCTCCTAAAACACTGTACTTCTACTGTCCTTCCCACATCCTCCCTGCTAGTAAAAAGTTTGGTATTGTTTTCATCTAGCTTACATTTCCCATACAAGAACATTTAATGCTCTGTTCCAAAGGAAGTAACAAAGCCTGGCACATAAGAGGCACTTAATCAATGTCTGTGGAGCTGCCATAAAGTTAAAGGTAAGTTTATTAAATGTTGTACATATTAGTATAACTATATACACATCACAGACTTAGAATTTTGTCTTGTTTGTTTGGGTTTTGGTTTTAGTTTCCATGATGCTGCTGTCTGTGATCCTTGTCTCTTTGTAATTAAAATGCCTAAAATAAGTTACTCTTGACTCAAAGTCTCATATGTACATCAATATTTCTCAGTCTTTATTCCAGTCTTTTTAGACGTTTTTCCCCTAATCACCCCCCCCCTGCTGAAATCTGAAAACCACATGAATACTGTACAGCTGTTTATGTGCTGCCCATAACCATTAGAACATCAAAAATATTCTACTCTGCTAATAAATTTTCTCCCCTTGGGACAGTATCTCCACTGTGGAGAATATATCATATATCTTTTTTATTCTATCTATCTAGCTACCTATCTATAATGTTTTATCTAAAGAATAAAAGAATGAAAAGAGAGAACTATCCAGCTGAGCACTCTTTGATGAACTGCTTCAGCTGCTTTTTGTAGCATCTTTTCCTGCTTCCAGCTCCATCTCAGAGTTTGGGTCTGCCCAGAGGCTTTGTACAAAAAGAGCATCCTCATTTCTGATTGTTCTGTTGCTCTCCTGGCTGTTGGGTGCTTGACTGAGTGTTAACAAAACACTAATTTGTATGGAAATATTAAAGTCACAATGTACTGCAATTTTAGATGTTCATACTTTCTATTTACTATAGTTATAATTGTATTCATGTCAGTTTCCCAATGAAATGTTTTCTGTGTTTCCAACAGGAGTTAATTTTCTTTATCTAATCACTTTTCAAGCTGTATGCGATTTGAAGCTTTGACAGCGATTAGTGGCACTTCAGATCTGTTCAGTTTCCACAGGCAGCTTGAAAAATAACTCTCTGTGGGCAAACATTTCAGGTGCAGGGAGAGCTGTGGTCGTACATGAGCAGTCACAGAGGGAATGGGGTAGCAACCCCATTTCTTGCTCTCTCTGTCTTGTATTGGTCCATGGAGTGGCTAGAAACAAATGGCAGGGATTTGCTGGAAACATTTTACAATGCCTCCGGGGGCTGCAGCCTTGTTAAATCTACCTGCAGTGGTATTTGTCATTTAAATACAATGTTACTGCCTCTTACAATACAGAAGGTGGGTAGCTTGTAAAAGCCCACCATTCGTGGAGCATCAATGATGACAAATCTAAAAGATACTTCCCATTTGTCTTTTTTATTCCTTTTGCTCAGCAGACAATCATAAACTGCCCAACCAGTTTAGTCCAGATACACGTGTCAATTTATGTGGTTTAACTAACAACTCATGCTTGTCACCAGTCATTAGTTGATGCCCTCAGTGTAATCATCCAATATCACATTGGCTTAAAAAATACACAGGCATTAGTTACAGCAAAATTGAGAGAAGTTTCTCCTCTGGCACACTGAACCACACGCATTATAATCTCTCATTTTGCTGCTGCCATGTCTCCTTTACTCTGGCCCCATGGATGCACTCACAGGCCATATTGTGATATTCACAGTTAACATTGTGTTGGTAGAGAACGTGTTTAAGTGCTTCCCTTCATTTTTCCTCACACAGCCAGATGATAGGTATTCTTACCCTTCTGTGTTTACTAATGAGGAAACAGGGTAAGAAGAAAAAAGGCCTTGTGTTGTAGTCAACAGCCAGGAAAAAGTAGATCATGGGTTCAAAGTCTGAGGATATATATACAGAACCCACAGGCTTCATTGTCTCCTGAACTACCTCTGGCTCAACACCTTAAAGCAAAACCAATTAGCGCCCCCCCCCCCATTCACATGTACTCAAATTTCAGTCACCTTTTACTAATTCAAATTCAAGTCTCTAACAGAATGTAGTTCACAATGATATTTTAATTGTAGGAACTCATATAATTAATTTATAAGATAGTCACATCAATATCATTCTATGTATTACTATTTAACTTTCCAAGATATTTTGCCCTGAATAGATCAAAAAATGTTCTAAAGGGAGGAACTTATCTGATAATCTAATCCTTTTTTAAAATAAAGTTTCATATGTAGTATGAAATTGGAAAAAAAATCGTTTGATTTATTCCCAGCTGGGAAATATCTTGAGTTACCATCCACTCCAAATAAATAAATAAATAAATAAATAAATAAATAAATAAATAATAGCTTACTCTTTTACTTGACTTCTGACGCATAATCAATTAACAGTCCTATATTTTAATTACAATTCTGCCCTTTGTTATTGCATATAATTGGTTATTTCTCTGACTTAACTTACCTATTGCTATAATATTATTTACTAATACATGCACAAACACTTGAAATTCTTTGCACAAATTACAGAATCTCTTAAAAAGCTCTTAATTATTATAAATCAAATCTGAAGGGCAGAGGTACAAATATAAGAAGCAACTGAAGAGTCTCCGGCAGCAGCCAGAATAGTTATTGACATAGTAAATGAACTGGTCTTTTGCTCCCAGATACACAAAATTATTACTGCATTTGTCTCTCGGAATCTGCATATTGGTTTCTTTATAGGTATATGAAGACAGAGCAAGATGCTAAGTTGAACAGTGGCATGAAAATTATGACTCTTTAGAAAGGAATAATAGTAACTTTCCAATAGAAATGATGGAAAAGCAGACTTTAAAAACTTTTAGGGGCAGCTAGATTCCAAACAACCTTTACATAGGAAGATGGTTTTCACCTTTGACAAATAATCTAACTGTCAACTCTTGGTTTCTCATTTGTAAATTTAGTTAAAATGTATCTTACATATGCATCATTTAGGTTTCTAAAAAATGTTCTTAAAATATTTTATTTTATTAACTTTTAGAGAAGGGCCTGGGGTAGAGAAGAAGAGAAACACCCATGTGTGAGAAAAACATCCATTAGTCGCCTCTTGCATGCCCGGTAGTGGGGACCTGGCCCACAACCCAGACATGTGCCCTGACTGGAAATCAAACTGATGATCTTTCCACTGAGTCACACCTGCCAGGGCAAGTTTTTATGTCCCTAATCATTATTGTAAGGAATATTAGCCTTATTATGGTCATTATTGCCACTTTTTCAAAATAGCATTTGATGAATTACCATGAGGAAAAAAGGGTATAACACTACAAATTATTCACTTAAAATGTTCACACTCATTCATGTTACCTGGTATTATACATTCTTTCACTGTGTACTTTTCTCATTGATTAGCATTATTAGGAAAAAAATCTAATTAAATTACTTATTACAATAAAAAGTCTTGAAGTTGAAAGTTTACAACTTCTTTAAACAAATTTAAAACAGAAATTGAGTTATAAGCTTTGTCTATGAGCCTCTTTTTTGTTTATAGAGTAAGTATTGTATTTTTTGATTGGCTTAAATAAGCATGATTTCTACTAAAAAGTAATATAAAAGGAAGGGAAAAGGATTGTTCTCACACTTTGTAACAAATAGTTTTCACCTTACATGTATGGTGTACGTAGTCACTTTAAAATCATGTCATTGACTACGTATATATAAAGTGATAGTTTTGCATTTCATATCTAAGAAAAGAAAAAAAGTACTAGTTCTGATGGTACTAATCATGAGAGCTTAAGGTATACTTTATTAATGAAAAGTTTAGTTATTTAAAAAAATCTAACTTGTATTTATTTCCAGGAAACTCACATGGTCTTTTAAGTCAACAGCCACAATTAAGTCACTATGAGATGACTGGCTTATTTAAGGGCACAGCATTAATTCAATAGTATTTCAAGTTACTTAGAATGGTCATCTCACATAGACAACCATAGGCTCAATGAAATGTCTGCAATTAAAATAAAAAAGAATCACTATTTTTGAACACTTCAAAAAATCATAGAAAAAAATAAATATCATTTATCTTGTAGAAAATAAACATTAATCTTATGCACTATGTTAGTGTGAATAAGGGTTCAAAGTGGTTGTATAACCATTTCTACCATTTTTTTTACACTTGTTAATAAGTAATTTGTTAGGTGAGTAATTTGCTATTAAGTAGCAGACTCTTTTCTTTGAAGTACACATTCTCAGAAAGGGTATAGGACTACCAAAATGGGCATCACTCAGTTTAGGAAAATTCTCAGAAATAATTTGTTAAATTTTAATTTAACTTCTAAACTTAAATCTGTGGAGACTGAAAATAAAGAAATGGAACTTTTTATAAAGACTATTCAGAACAAAATGCTTAAGTCCTAATTGTGCCCCAAGAAAGACATGTAGATTTCCCACATAAAGTAGGATCAGATACAGTTTGGGCAACTCGGAGTAAACTACATTTGGCCCATGACATGTAAGGTTATTCTGAGTTACTCTTATGTAGCAATCACAAGCTCCCATAAATTGGGCTTTGTTTATTTAGCCAAACTAAAGAATATGCTTGTTTCAAGCTTAGAAATACTAGGAAAGTAATAAATATTAACACATCCATGATTACCCTAAGAGCTTTTTCAGGTAGAGATTTTTCCATTTTCCAAAATCTAAAAATGTTAAGTAGCATTCTTTAAAATTCTGCTTCATTGATATCGATTCCCTTATTATTATTTTGTTTCACTTACTCCCCTCTCTTTAGTTTGTATCATAGTCATTTTTCTTCCATAAATTTTTCCAAAAAATATACTTTCTGGGGCTGTTTTCCTTCATTAGGACTACATGTTATCAGTTTTTGCACCTATTCTAAGTTCAATTATCATTTTGTATACAATTATAATAATTCTATGTATCTAGCTTTAAAATCATATTAGTTCAATAACTGAATGTCCAGTTACATATTGTATATCCATAACTACTTAATCTAATGCCTTCTAGAATTTTAGTATCTAGTGTTTGTACAAAAATACATTTTGAACTAAATAATAAATATACAAACTCAAACAAATCATGCACATTTTTGCCAATTACTCATTAATTCAGTTACTTAGTTCTCATTCATATCTACTGATACCACCTATTTCAAAACTTTACTGTGAAATGAGGTTGAAAAGTTCTCTGGACTGTTGACTTTTCCTACCTTCCATTTTTTGCCGTAAAATCATTCTCTTTTAGAGATCTTCAAATTTTCAACTTCCATTGCTTATACTTTATGTTCTAGAAAATAAAGCTCAAAATTTATTACTTCGAATTTGGAGTTTATGTTGTGGAATTAAGTTTTGTTCTTTTTTGTATGCAAAACCTGTGCCTTTCTTTCTCCTTAATTTTTTACTTTAACTATACTTCTCAAAACATTATCAAAATCCCAAGCCTCTCTTCCAAAGGCCACCTTATTTATGAAGGATTTTCTACACTTGTATCTACATATTCTATCCTCTTTTCTTAATGATTTTTTCTTTTAAAACATTATCCTGCCCTCTTTTACAACTATTTGTGTACTTTACATGCCTGATCCAATAGGTTTGCCTTAGTTTGTTTTTCTTTTTCTTTTCTTTTTTCTTTTAGTCAAAAATGCCTAAAGCTCACTGCCTTCATGCCCATACCTTTGTTCCACTTCACTGGTATAATCTTAGCTTTATTATAATTAAATAAACTATTTAAATTATCATGTTCACCATCTATAATTTATTGATGTAAATTGATCTGTCTCACCACTCTTCAGTTTTTACTAATGAATAGAGACCATATGTATAGATGTCTCATGTAAAAATCTTTTTCAAAAAATATTTAAGTGCAGATGTGTACAAAGTGTTGATATCTGTTCAGCATGAAAGTAAAAGTAGAAGGCTCACATTAGCTTAAAACTAAAACTAAATATATATCTAAACATTAAAGCCAAAAAAGTATTTGCATTATTTTCTTTTTTGTGGTATGGTTTTGAATCAGTTGGTTCACCAATAATGCAATGTTCCCTGATCTAATTCAGTTTGTCATTTTCCAGAAACCACTGTCTGAAAGTTATTATACTATGGAAACTTAATAATTAATAACAATAAATAGTGACCTTACCTTTTTAAAGTACTGCCATATTTTCAAAGTAGTTTCTTAACTATTACCTCATTTCAGCCTCATAATAACCCCATTGTTATGTCTATGGTGCACACGAAAGCAAATTCATTGTAGATACCTGCACTTTTTGCATCCTGCTGTTAATGTGCTCCATTATAAACATATTATGTATAAAATATATTACCTCTGTTGGCTCTATGTAAAAAATATGGATACTAAAGAATTAAGGTAGGGACTTACGGCCAAGATGGAGGCATAAGCAGACATGCTGCATCTCCCTCACAACTACAAAGGAATTTATAACCACTTCAAAACTAAAAAGCACAGAAAGTACATTTAATTGAAACTACAGATGAGTTCAGCAAAGAAATAAAGAAGAAATAATCAGCCAGAAAGGTAGGAGGTGTGGAGCCCAGATGGAGAGAAGGTGATATGGGGCTTCAGTAGTGGCCATGGGGGCGGAGCTTGGAAGCAGCAGCAGGGCTGGCTACAGCAGCAGCTGCACAGGGAGTGTAGCTGTGGCCAAAATCAAAGTCATACATTTTAAATCTGGGAAGTAATTCCAGTCCCAGACCAGACCAATCCCAGACCCTAACCAGATTGGGTGGTGCTCAGTTCCAGTGCCAGGGAAAGCAGAGCCACAATGCTTCTGACTTGAAAGCCAGTGGGATTGGAGCAGAGGAAGAAACTGCTGGTCTCTCAGTGGAGGCAGCTGGCTTAGTACAGGAAGAGGGAGATGTGCCTGGAAAAGCAGTGGAAACTGGCACTGCTCCCTCTCAGACCCTTCCCCCACATAGAGCACCATAGCGTGGTGAAATGGGTCACCAGCACTAACAAATACCTAAGGCTCCACCCCTTATAACAAGTGCAATAGCTCTACCCAAGTCACAGAAGTAAACACAAAAAGCTGTCAAGATGAGGAGACAGAGAAGTAAGGCTCAAAAGAGGGGCAGATCAAGATTTCAGTGGGAGAACTAAATGATGAGGAAATGGCGAACTAACAGATGAGGTGACAGCGAACCTAACATCTGTGTAGTTAAAGCACTGGCGATAAAGATGCTCACAGATTTGACAGAAAAAGTTAAGCAGGACGAGGAAGAAATGAAGGCTATACCAAATGAAATGAAGGAAAATCAACATGAAAAGAGTAGTGAAGGAAAGGAAACCAGGGTTCAGATTAACAAATTGGAGCATAAGGAAGAAATAAACAGTAAAGCAGTAAAGAAAAGAGAATTGAAAAAAATGAGGAGAGGCTTACAAACCTGTGGGATAACTTTAAACATGCCAACATTCGAATCATAGGGGTGCCAGAAGGAGAGGAGGAAGAGCAAGAAATTGAAAAATTATGTGAAAAAAAATAAGGAAGGAAAACGTCCCTAATTTGGTGAAAGAAGTAGACATAAAGGCCTAGGAAGCACAGAGTCCCAAACAAACTAGACCAAGACACATCATAATTAAAATGCTAAAGATTAAGGATAAAAAGAGAATCTTAAAAGCAGCAAAAGAAAAACAGAGAGTTACCCACAAAGGGGTTTCTCTTAGACTATCAGCTGATTTCTCAAAATACACTTTGCAGGCAAGAAGGGACTGCAAGATATATTCAAAGTGATGAAAAGCAAGGACCTACAACCAAGAATACTCTATCCAGCAAAGCTATCATTTAGAATGGAAAGGCAGATATAGTGCTTCCTAGAGAAGGTAAAGCTAAAGGTGTACATCATCACCAAGCCATTATTTGAAATGTTAAAGGGACTCATTTAAGAAAAAGAAGAGCAAAACTATAAACACTAAATGACAATAAAATAACAACTATCAGCAACAGAATCTAAAAAAAAAAAAATTAAAGCAAAAACAAATTACACAGACAGCCAAAGTGGAAACAATCATAGGTATGGGAGCAGGTGGAGAGGGTCAGCAGGGAGGGGGAAGAGGGGAGAAGGAGGGCAATGGTGCAAGGATTAAAAAGCATAGTAGGAGGGTGCAAAATAGACTGTGATGTTAAGAATAGTGCAGGAAAGGGTAAAGTCAAAAAACTTATATGCATGGATCATGGACATGAACTAAGCCAGGGGGTGTGGGGGGACCTGGGCAGAGAGAAGCAAAGGGAAAAGAAATTGGGAGAACTTATCAGCATAATCAAGAAAACATAAAAAATAAGATTTCAAAAATTAAGGTAAGTTTGCCTTGAAAACAGTTGATTCAATAAACAGGTGTTCTGAACTGTGGTAATTATGCTTTGAAATATTCTTTATTAAGGGAAACACAATACATGTATCTAGTCACTCGTATCTGCTATCATTATGAATTATGCTTGTAGTTGTTCATCTTCAAAGACAAAGGTTTGATTTTAATTGGTAATAATGAACTCCTTCTTCTCAAGGAATCCAGAATCATTACAGGTTAAAAAAAACAAAAACAAAAAACAAAACACATACAGCCCTCTGGTGTTCAAAAACTACAGACCCACCCTCTACCCCCATGCCATCCCATAGAACATACATGCAGGCATAGGTAAACTCAGCTCCTCACCCACTTTCTTTAATGTGGAAACACTGCTGACAATACTACTGTTAGGAGCACATATTGTTTCAACTACAAAAATTATAGTGTTGGCAGTGGGAACTGAACTGCTCTCACATCACCAGGGAAGTGTGCTGAGTACATGACAGCTTAGAAACTGCCTTCATGGGGGGAAATGTTCAGATAAATCAACTTTCTGCAGGAAAAAAAATAAAAATTAATTTGCTGTGTATGTATTTAAACAGCTGACTGAAGAGTTTATTATGCTTGATTGCAGGCCTTCAGTGATAGTTATTGCTTCCTTTTCCTTCTCTCCCTCTCTCCCAATGAATTCCCTTTGACAGAGCCTACAGCTGTCCTCTCAGAAGTCATATAAAACCTGACATTGCTAAAAAATTATCCTCCACAAGGTATCTTCAGGTGTTGCCTTTCAAATCAAATTTTAATAGACAAGAGTGAGCTGAGAGCTCATTCTTTATAACCTGATCATTAAGCAAAGTTCTCAAGCTTTCCCTGGTCTGCAGAGGGAGCTGTTGACAAGACAGTACTATCTATCTGAGAAAAAGCAGGGCACAGAAGTGAGTTTTCTTGAATGTTTCTTCATCCCTTCTTCTTTTTTTTTTTTTTCTTTAAGGACTATGTCTCAAGACATGTCCTAAGTATTATCTTTTCAGTTCAAAGTAATCTATCCTCTGAAACTTAAAAACAGCTCCAACATTTGATAAACATTATCTGTCTTGGTTACAGAATTGGACCACATAAAACCTACCAAAAAAAAAAAAAAAAAAAAAAAATAGAGACATTTGCCAGCAAAAAGTAATTGAAGCACATGGCTCGACTAGGTGATATATGAAATAATAGCATAGAAATAGACTCTGTGATAGACTCTTTTCTAAATGAGAATTTAGAATTGACACACTAAATTATTTAACATTTATTATTCAAACAGTACTTTCTCTAATGAAATATGTAACCTTTTTTGTATTGGATAGTCTCTGTTATCACAATATATCAGGCAGGTTACATAAGAAAAATTAAGTATGGGATAGATGAATATAGACCTGTTTAATTTTAAAGGTGAAAGGAAATTTGGTGATAATCCAAATAAGATTTGTTAGATTTTCAGAGTCAGAAGAGACTTCAGTGATCATTCATTCATTCTACAAGGAATACAAATGTGACTCACATGAATGGTTATATTTACTTGATATTAGGATAAAAAAATCAGATAAGCTATCCCCTGCTCTCAAGAAGTTTACAGTTAAGGTGCATAATAGATGCATCAAAGGTTTGGGGACAATTTAAAGGACAATGAAAACAGAGAATAAAGCTCTAACTATAATTACGGTGATATATTAGAAAAGACTATTTAAAAAGCCACTTAAGCCAAACATTTAAAGTAACCTAGGAAAATTTCATCATTTTACAGAAGTGGAAACTGAGTTAGCAAAATATCACGGCTGATAGGTGAAAAGAGCTTTCATTGTTTTATTTCCAAAATTCTTTCTACAAAAAATAAAAACACATTTTCAGGTGAAGTATATATTAGTATCTGGTCAGAATAGAATTAGAGATTCCTAGTGTATAGTCTAACCAGATGCTAGAATGCAAGCAAGACATTTGTCCTCAGCTATGAACCTCATGAACAACATCAGGAATCTCATGACCTTGGTTCCAAGATATACTGCACTGAGGTTTTAAAAATCATCAAGAATTACTTAAAAGTTTTAAGACACTTCTTTATCCAAATTCAAACAATTTTCAACTGCTGTGTGCTTCTATTGACAAAGCTAGAATAACAGAATACTGAATTCCTGTCATTATGGAGTGCTTACAGGATGCTAAAAAATAACATCTGGTCCAGTGTACTGTCAAAACACCTGTTCTTTTGTGTCTTGTTGCTGTAGTATTAAAAAAAAAACAAAAACTATATCTGTTTTTTCCTGCTTATTTTAACTTTTTATGTGATAAGCTATAGAAACTACTGAAACATAGATGCTTTGCGTCTGAAAATTACTATAATATCTGTCTTGATATCTCAGAGGAAAAATAAACTTAATCACTATAATCACCACTGGGAAAATAAACCCACATATTCTATACTCATTCAAATTAGACTTTTTTAGACGGGAACAAGAATAAGAAAAAGAAAACATGCATTATATTTGTAAAAATATGTTGAAATCTGCAAAATACTGAAAATATGATAACAATATGTTTTCACATTTTGTATTAAAATAATATTTGAAATAATGATAAGTATCTTTATCTCTAACCTCAAAAATAAGCATCCATTGTATTTAATTTTATTAAAATTATGACATATTTCAAAAGTAAAAAGTTTGCACTGACAGGGATGGGGAGGAGGGAAGAAGGATGCTATGCCACTTGCTTAAACCTGAGCAATATTTGATATGCAGGGAAAATAAATCTTAGAATAGTCATCATCATTCGTCCAAAGCTCTGGCTAGGGTATCTCGAGTTATGGAGCTTTGGGCTACTGAATGTCTATTTAAAACTTATTTTAGGTTTAGAGAAGATTCAGGGTATTGTATTTTCAAGTGCATTTATCTAGATAGCAAGAGACATAAATTCTAATACAGGCTTTACCATGTCTACCATTGACTATGTCATCTTGTCAAAATCTTTTACTCTCTATGAACATTAATTTCCTCATCTGTAATAGGAATAGCAACATTTTCCTGTTTATATCACAGAGTTCTGGTATTGCAGTTGTTTTTATAAATTTTGAAGTTTTAAAATAATCAAATCTCAATTACATACATATTAATTAGAAATTATTTCTTAGATTTTGTTTTTCAGTAAGCTTTTTGCATTATTATACTAAAAAAAGTATCACTTTTCTCTAACAGTCTACAGAATCCACGGATAAGAATAGAAAGTAAAAAAGATTTGTGAGGTGATATAGATATTATCAATATATATTTGGTGATAAAATAAATATTCATAATTCATGATTTTATTATTGTTCTTAATTTAAAATGTCAGGATAGTTCTCAAGATTACTTTTTATAGACAATTTGCCAGTTGTTTATATATCCAAATGCACTAGAATTGTTCAGCTGTTTCTCAATAACAACATTGTTTTGGCACACTTTATACTTTTCCAAATTGTATATCAAAAGGGTTGAATTGTGCCTTCCTGAACATAAATCTATAATATATTCACATAATCAATGACAAACATTGTATTAGGATGGTCTGGGTAACTAGTCCTAATATCAGTAACATGAAGCAGAAGTGGTGGACATTCAAGTACCCTCTCTAAGACACGTATGCATGGCGAAGGGCAGTGTTCCAGTTAATAGTTCTAGTTCAGAGAGCAGAACACATTGGCATGTCTCCAGCCACACATTACCTCATAAATACTGTGAAATATAAGAGTATTTAAAAAGAAGTGAAGATGGAATATGCAGGTGGCATTTAGCAGCCTTGTTAGTAAGAGAATAGCACACTCCCATAGAGACATCCTAGTTGAGAAATCTAACTTATGTCCTGTTGTTCTAAAAATGTTTTGACACCATCAGTTCAAAATATTCTAAAATGTAAAAAATCATCTATGGGTGACATTGCAACTTATAGCTGAAAAGACATCACCTGGATTTCTATAAAGGATGTCTGTAATAAAATCCTGTATATAATGTGATTTCAAGGAATGTATTACCAAAGGGTAAACTCCTTGCTAACAGTTACACAGCATAGGCCTAAGGGGCTGTCAGATGATCAGCATAAACCAAAATATCAGAAAACAACCGTGTGGGTTTCAGGCAAGTTAATTTATAAGGTCAGTTCAGGGAAAGACATTATCACACACCTGAAGTTGCATTACTCCGCAGGCAAGTTTTTTGGTTTGTATTGATTACGTCAGGGACACCCTCAGGTGATATGAGGCATTAATTTGTGGCTGCTCTAACATAAATGCACCAGTAGGTTAAAAAATATGGCCTATATAGGGCCATCATTGTAAAAATTGTGATTGTTAAATGTTAACTAATTATTTTAAATAAATATTAAAGGAGATTTTTGAGTGAAAGTAAATAGACAAATAAAATATATATTGTATCATAGATTTCAGAAATATCTATTTCAAAAGTCTTTTCTCGTTCATCTTTGCATATTCAGAAATTTGGACAATACTGATCTGCAATTAGTCAATAAATAGTTGATGAATTAATTAGGTGTATCTTAAAGGTACACATTTATCACTTCTATAAATATTTTAATCACTAACTGTGTTTTATTGACATCAGTTTAAAACTGGCAATCAAAATATATGCGTTCTGTTTACTGCCACTAAACTTGAGACTTAAGTTCTATAAAATAATTCATTTTTAATATAGATTCTTCCAGCAATTGATTCAATGAAATCAGGGTCTAATTTTAAACTACCTTATCCCAAAGACTGAGATATTTAAAAGTAAGTCTCAATAACAATAATGACCAAGATCTGACAGTACCTTGAACACATAACATAATCATGCTTTCTCCTTTGGTAACTCTTAGGTACACTAACTAGTAAGTTGATAACAATTTGCTATGTGAGAAATAAATTTAACATATATTATCCTATAAGCACAATATAAGAGAGGTTTTGAAACCAGCTTTGGATACTGTCTAGTTCTTAGGTGATTGTCTTGCCATCAAAATCTATTCCTCTAGTCTCTGCTTTATGATACAGTGGCTGAACATTGCAAACTGCATTTCGTTTTTTGCCAGCTGGCTGCCTGCTGGGTTCTGCCAGTATGCGGTGCTTAACTGACTAGAAGGGATGAGGGGATGTCTTTCTCATTACCCGCTTCCAGGCTGGGGCTTGTGGAAAGGCTCCAGTGACCATAGAGGAGAGAAGGCTCTTGTCCATTCCTGACAGCAGTGCCCAAGCAATGGTATGTATCCAAGTTGTGGCAATTGGTTCCAATCGCAGTTTGTTTCAGATTCTAGATTTTTACACTTGCAGACCCATCATGCCTCAGAAGATGTACTACTTTAGGATTCTAACTCCACAAGGACCAGCATCTAAGCTATTGGGGTTTGGATTCTATCTCTATGGAATTTGACATATAAATTCCTGAGAGATGAGCACTCACCAGGTGGACCAATCTCCTCAAAACTTTGTCTTAGAAAGACAGGTATCTCCTCCCAGGTTTTGAGTACCCATTGCTTTTCCAGCCTTAAGGACGATCACTGTTTCCAGCAGCTACTACGTCTATGTCCCTCAGTGTTCTCACTTGCCACTTCAGTCTTTCAACATCTGTTTACCATTTGCCTATATTAAAAACTCCCTGTTAAAATAACTGTCGTAGCTTCTGTTTTCTTAACTGGAACCTAACACAGGTACATTTTTAAAGTTTTAGCTCCATAAGATTCTTTTATTGATAAATTGATCACATTGTAAATACAAAAACATATGAGTTTTAATTTCCCTCAGTTTGAATATGAGATTACATATCATTCACATTTTAGTTTAATTATGATGTGATTATATTGGTTATTATATTGTTATGGCCATTTCAATATTTTAATGTGATTAAATAATCAATAATATAATTTGCATGAGAATAAATATTAAAAAGCAATTAGAACATAATTTTATTTGCATTATCATTGTATTTATCATGGCTCAGAAAATATGAACATGATGAACAAACACAATAGATATAGCTTGTTATCCATCTTGAATTTCAAAAATTTTTATTACATTAAAATTATATGAAATCATGAATTAATATTTGTGTGGTACAGAAAATTAAAAAGCAGAAGATTATGCACTGATTAAAATTCACTGTTAATTAGAATTATGCTACAGGTGATATGTGAATCTAGTGGATTTTTAAAAATAATTTTTCTGAGACTATAAGCTGAAGAAAAAATTATTTTCATTTGTACTAAATTAATTATCACTATTGTTTCACTTACGTTACAACTCAGTATTTCAGTAATCATTGATGTGTTTTTCTGATAATTATGCAGTCTTTGTCATGAAAAGATAATTCAAAAATTAATCTGTGCTTTTTCTTTGTGCAACCATGTACTTTAGAAAACATATGAGGTACCCATCTTACCATAATTTCCATATTCATATCAATGCCAACAAAATAAATATTCTCTTTTAATTTTCTAAACTGTAAATAAGAAGACATATTCCTCATTCCTTCACTGAGCCTTCCATACCATATATTTTAGTTTGTGTCTACATAAACCATCACTCTTATTGGGCAATGTAATGGACTTACTAACAGCACAATTGGGCTGCCATGGGAAAATGTTTTGATTAATAGTCTATTATGTATCTCTACTTCTGTGCAGTCAAACTTTTTGTTTAAAGGTATATATGTATATATCTTTAATTTGTAGATGAAATGATCCATTGTAAGCCTCCATTTCTGACTTGAAGGAGAAATTTTACTAGTAGTCCAGGTAGGTAGAAACTGCCTGGCTAAGAGCTGTCAGTTGCCCTGGATCTAGCAGTGGATGGCAGGGCTTTCTAATGAGTCATAGACTAAAAAAAAAAAAAAAAAAAAAAAAATTGTAATAAGAAAATACACAAGATTAGGAGCTAGGTATGGTTTTTGATTGTTTGGCAACTCTGGCCATGTCAAAATTTTAGGGTCTCATGCTTTTTGTTTGTAAAATGAAGGTTGAATCAGGAGACTTGAAGCGGTAGCACAGATGGAACTTTGGGGCCAACAGAGCAGAGATTTGCTCTTGAATATAGTTGGGTGGCTTTGAGGAACCCATTTAATATCCTTGAGTGTCAGTTTCTTCATCAATGAAATAAATATTATGGATTCAATTCAGTTATAAGTATACAGTTCCATTCACACATAGGCCCTCTACATTCTAAAATTTCTTCTATGTAGCCCAAAAATTTTATGAGTGCCAGGGGTTTTAAAAATAATTTATTTTTCTATAAAGTAGTTTCTCCTCTAATCATTGGTTGGGACATTTTCCTACAAGGCTTTAAAGGGCCCTAATATGTTTATCTTTTAAGAATATGTTAATAAACAAGGGGAAATCAGAAGTTTATAATGTATGTTCTTGGAAATGACAGATAATTTAAGTCAATATTGACACTAATATTAGTAGTTCTTATGCATGATATTATAATTTTTTTCTGAGTTTTACAAAAAAAAACTAAAACAAAAACCAAAGCCTGAGAAAAACTAATGTCTTTGAACAACAATCCTCTTCACTGCCCACCATGTAATCCAATATTGTAGAGTAGACCAACAATAGGAGCGATTGGTAACAGGCTCTCACACAGATGAAGAAGAACTGTATTATACAATGTTTTATAGTCAAAGCATTATTTAAAGCACTATATAATGCAATATTCCATATCTCTCTGACACTTGAAGAATTAAAGTAATAGGATCAAGATTGTTCTTAATTTAAGAATTCTTTAAAGCAAGTATTCTCAACATGGGCAATACTGACATTCTAGACCAAATAATACTTTGCTTATGGGGGTGGGTGCTGCTCTTTATATTGTATACTACTTAGCAGTATCCATGGCTTCTTCTATTTATTAGATGCTAATATTACTACGACCCTCAATCATGACAATAAAAATATCTCTACCATATGGCAGTTACTCAAAAAAGTAAACACAGAATTACCATATGATCCAACATTTCCACTTTTGGATATATAGCCAAAAAAACCCTGAAAGCAGAGATTCAAGTAAACATTTCTATACCAATGGCAACATTGGCAACAATGGCAACATTATCCAAATAGCCAAAAGGTGTAAGCAACTCAAATGTCCAAATATAGCATAAACACAATAGAATATCATTCATCTTCAAAAAGCAATGAAATTCTGATGCACAGAAAGCCTTAGTCAGGAGGTTGGAAAGGGCAAAGAAGTTACAAGAACAGCGAGAAAAAGAAATGGTTGAAAAACAGAAGCAACAAGAAATAGCTGCAGCGACTGCAGCTACTGGAGGTTCCGTTCTCAATGTTGCTGCCCTGTTGGCATCAGGAACACAAGTTACTCCTCAGATAGCTATGGCAGCTCAGATGGCAGCCCTGCAGGCTAAAGCATTGACAGAGACCGGGATCGCTGTACCTAGTTACTATAACCCAGCAGCAGTGAATCCCATGAAATTTGCTGAACAAGAGAAAAAAAGAAAAATGCTTTGGCAAGGCAAGAAAGAAGGGGACAAATCCCAGTCTGCTGAAATGTGGGAAAAATTGAATTTTGGAAACAAAGACCAAAGCGTCAAATTCAGAAAATTAATGGGTATTAAGAGTAAAGATGAAGCTGGATGTAGCTCAGTTGATGAAGAAATTTACAAGACTTTGAAGCAACCAGAAGAAGTACTTAGAAATCTGGATGCCCAGTATGGAATAGCAAGGTCACAGACACACATGCAGAGAAGAATCTGATTGGGTTTCATGTCATCGATGTGAGGAATGAATGCAGTTTGAAGAAGATCACACTTAATGTTTGGAATTTCCTAGACTTCTGGTTCTGATGTCAGGCCCTTGTTCACCAAACAGCTAGCATTCTAGCTTGCATGGGTGTTGCATTGACTTTAATTTATTGAAAAGTAATAATTTTTTGTAAATATCAGATCAATGATACTGGTATTAGTGTTGTAATAAGGTTAAACCCACTTCCATTAAACTTAACAGGACAATATAAGGACAATGTATTTTAGTTCATGACTTCTACTTTTAAAATATGTAAAAGCTGCACATTGGATAAAATTTCATACATGGGTTTTTTTTGTGTCCATTTTCTTGTGTATTTAACTTTGTACCATCATTTTAATCTCTTGAAACATGGGAGAAATGTTACGTAGATGTTCTTTAGAAGATTTGGCCATTTGGTACATACCAGCGCAGATAAGCTGGGTAGTAATGATAATAAAAATGTTTTTCACAAAAAACAAACAAATAAAAAGAACATATATGATCTGAGAAAACCTTATCCAAGTGAAATAGGCCAGATACAAAAGTACCAATATTGTATGATTCCACTTAAATAAGATATCTAAGTAGTCATATTCAGAGAGAGAGAAAATAGAATGATGGTTGCCGAGGTGTATGTGAAAGGAAGGATAGAAGTTATTGTTAAATGAATACAGAGTTTCAGCTCAGGAAAATTAAAAGTTTCTGGAGATGGATGGTGGTCATGACTGTACGACAATGTGAATATACTTAATGCCACTGAATTGCTCACTTAAAAATTGTTCAGAGTAGACTTTATATTATATATATTTTTTGCCACAATGAAAAAAAAAAAATCCTAGACATTACCAAGTGTTTCCCAGGAGTGGGCAGCGGAAACAAAATCACCCATGATGGAGAAAAATTACTTTAAAGCATGGTTTATATTTACATTTTCTTTAATTTTTAAGTGAGTAACTTCATATTAATATTTCATGTAGTGCTTGTGCTGTTTCACATTTTTAAACATAAAGAAAACATTTTCTCCTTTTTAACTTATTAGTACTAGTTTTCCCTCAAGTCCATTTTTTGACAAGAAACAATTTCCAGCTTAAAATGTCTTTGATAGTACAAGAGAAAATAGCTGTCTAATTACTAGCAAATATACAACACATCACTACTATACACACTGGTTAAATGGCAGGTTTGGAATAATGAATAGAATGATGGTCCTCCAAAATATATGTCAATGTCCTATTTACAAGAACCTGTGAATGTTAACTTATTAATAAAAAAGGGTCTTTGCAGATGTACCATAGTTTTCACTCCCTAAGATGCACTCCCCCCGCCCAAAAAAGTGGGGGGGGATGTCTGTGTGACTTATGGAGTGAATATTGTGTCACACACCATGATGTGTAGTACCTGACCTGTCAGCAGTGGTGACAGCTGCTAGAAGAGAAAGTGATGGGCCCACGCAAAACCCCTGGGGACACTTAAATGTCCCACTTTACTGCTGAATCTCAGGGCCTCTGGTCAGTTGCTGTCCGCCTCTTCCCATCACCCAGCACCTGGGAGAGTGCAGAGAGCCATCTCACACTCCCAGCTACAACCACTGACCTGTCAAATCAGCTGAGACTAATAAGAGGGTAGGAGGTACAGTGCCAATTGCCAATTGTCTTTGACACTGGGTGGGGCCCATGTCAGTAGAACTGCCTCCAATCACCAATCACTGTGTCTTAAGCTCTGCCAATCATGAGAGGCAGATGGGTGAAGCTGGAGTAACATGTTCTAGGCTGGCTACTGGCTCTGTTAGATGCCATAGCTACCTCCATACTGTTTCCAGTGCACACCAGATTTCTGTGTGAGGAGGCCAGCAGTAACTGGGTGAGCAGCCATAAATGCTGAAGTTTGTAGTATATAAAGGGAGTTATGGTGGGGTCACTATTCTAGTAGTAACACAGGCACTGAGGGGATGAAGGGGAATCACTAGCCATAACAGGCACTGGGGATAGTCCACCAGAACCTGTAACTAGGATAGTAATACTCTCAGTGACTGTTACAACTAGTTATGCCTCTTAAGTTCCTCAACACCTATTATTAAAGGCCCCTATAAATTCTGACACTAGTGATGATGAGTTCTTGGGGTTCCCAGAAAACTAGAAGAGTACTTGAACCTCAAAGTCTCTCCTCATTTGTTAATGACAGTGATGATGGTTCTTAATACTGCTGTTGACTGCTGCTCACTTTACATCATTAAAATATTATTCTGTTATATTTTATTAAATATTTTAGTACATCGTTTGGTTCAGAATATTTTTTTTCTTGTTTTGTTCTCTAAACCTAGGTGCATCTTATGGTCAGGTGCATCTTATAGTGAGAATAATACAGTAATTCATTGAAAAATCTTTAGATGAGATCTTCCTGGCTTATCCAGGTGAGGCCTACATACAATAACAAGTGCCCTTAGAAGGGACACGTAGAGGAAAAACACCCAGAGAGAAGAGGGCTATGTGACAGAGGCCAAGATCAGAGTAAATGCCACCACAATCCAAGGAGCAGCAAGGATCCCTGCTGAGTGCCTTCAGAGAGAATGTGGCCCTACAGGCACCTTGATTTTAGGTTTAGAATTGTGATACTCTGTTAGGTTGATACTTTTCAAGGAATGCTGCTATACAGTGTGTTTATTTTCTACCAAACAAAGTATCATAAAGCATTGTCTATAACCATTCTAAACATGTTCATTTAGAGACTTCAGAAATATGCAAAAATAAGGTGTCTGTCCCTGCTCTGTGCGGTCAGGGTTGTCTGTGATACAAGGAGCTAGTTAACTTACCATAGCAGACCCTGGCACCTCTATTGCAGCCACTAATCAAAGTACTCCTTCTGGGGTGAAAGAATCACTATTTGCAATGCAATACCAAGGCTGCATGCAAAGGCCTGTAAAGTAAATCAATTTAGTCTGCCTTCATGATCTGACTCCATTCTCTTAGCAGATAGTTAACATAATGAGACAGAAGCCTACAAGAGGTCCTGTGGAAAAGACCAAGCCATCCTTTCCCTTCTTTCTTTAATTCTACAAGGCTTCCTAGGGCATTATCATTAGTGGTTAAAACTAATAATATCTGCTGATCAAACATGGGTTTCTAAGCTTTCACAAAGTTATGAAAAGGACGAGCAAAATTCTGAACACATTATTCACAAGTTCTTAGTTTTTTTTTTTTTTTTTTTTTTTTCACTCCAAGCTCTCAAAAGAACACAAGAATTCCCAGTAAGTAATTAAAGTTGAGGGGAAAAAGAACAGGGAAGAACATTCAAAGGCCAGCTTGCAAATACCGAGTTGATTAATCTGAAATTCAACAAAAGGAAACAAATGAAGTGTTGCTTATAAATCAGAATGAGACTTTCTAAAGCAAAATTACATGTTCTTTTAAACGTGCTGAATTGGCAAATGTGCTGCCCAACCTCAACAATAAAGATGTTTTCATATGTATAGTAACATTCTTTGTCATTAAAAAAAAAAAAAAAAAAACAACACGTGCCAATTAAAATAATTCTCACACACTGATAGATTATTTTCTATTATTTTCCATGCTTTGGAATTCCTTTTCCTGTTAAATATACTATATACATATTTATTTTCCACTTCACAGGGATGAAAAATTAAATTATACCCTCGTTTTTTCTCTATTTATATAGTTTAAATTTTTCATATAATCCTTTTTTTTGTAAAGTTAGTTTTATCTGGAATAAAAAAACATACACCTTAAGTATGTAGAAGCAAAAATTAAATATATTTCCATGCCATAATTTGCATCAGAATAATACATTTATTAGAAAACTTTAGATATCTTAAAATGAATAGCATCAGACTCCAGCACTGAGATATTTCAGCATAGAATTGTGCTGTGTGCTTTGTCTTAGCTCTGACTTTTACATGATGGCTACAGTGAACTACAATGTTATTCACCTACATCTACCTGTATCTAAAGTTATCTATATCTGTGTGTATATACATGCTATATGCATATAAATGTGTGCGCATATATATATATTATATTTTGCTAATACTCAGGCCACCCAATGCTTGAAATTAATTCAGCAGATTTAGGAAACTGTAAAATTTCTAATTACTGTGATTATCTTTTTGTTTGACTTGGCTATATGTACAGAATAAAACTGCATTCTTTTATGGACAGGATTAGAAGGCTTATCAAGTACTGAGTTTGCTATTGCTTTTTTGTTATTATTATTTGTTTGTTTGTTTTAACCAGTATCAGGAAAATTTCCTAGGCTTTTGTAAGCTAAATTTTATTTCTCTGATATTCTCTGTTGAGTCATAATATTAAATAAAAAATATAGTTAAGAAAAATATAGTAAAAAATTTAGCAAAAGTTTTCATTTAAGGCTGGTTAAATATAAGTCCAGGACCATGCACGTTTTCTCATTTAATCCTGATTTTGTCCAGTCCTGTGATGCATATATTGTTATTTTCTTTTTACAGATAAAGAAACTGATGTCAAACAAAATGAGTAACTTGCCTGAAGTCAGGAGTCTGGGAAAAGGACGTTACCTAGATCTGATTCTGAAGCACATGTCCTTAACTGGAAAAATATGCTGCCTTGATAACTTATTTTTTAATTCTCTTTTATATTTATAATGGTTTATTTTCAAATAGCAACATAATCAGCACTGACTCATACAATTCTTGATGATATAGTTTCACAATTGCTTGACAAAGTACTTCTTTTAAGAAATGAATCCACATAAAAAAACATTTTGCAAAAGAGAAACTGTAAAAATCATAAAGCACAACAAATACTTAAAAGTTAGCACTAAAGTTTATATTACTAAAAGTATTTAAAAGGAAACAAAAATAAGCCTTTCAGAACACAGATGTTTTAGTTTTAGGAAAATAGGTATACCACTGAACTGTAAATAAAGGAAATATGAATCAGAATATTCAAACTGATATTGATAAAGCTTTCGGTTTTCCAAGGAAAAATATAAATTTGGAAGATGTGTCATGTGAATTTTATTTGAATGTCCTCACCTCCAATATAACCATTATCAAAATGAATGATAAAAAAAATCAGTTTTGAAAATAAAATGTCAAAATATAACACATATTTAGATATATATAAAATGTGTGTTTATATATATACATATACATTTTATATATATTTACATGTATATCAATACACATACATGTATATATAAAGATGTAAATATATATGTGTGTGTATTAATTTTTAGGAGAAATCTGGAAAAAAGTGAAATTACACATTAAATACAAATTAAGCAAGGTAATTATTATTGTTATTTAAAATGTCCTAAAATAAGTTGGTAAGAATTTAAACTTTTAAGTTTACTGAAATTTATTATTCATTATTTAAATTAAAATTATTAAAGTTTCAGTTTACTGAATTTATCACACAATGCATTGTATTATTGTTGAATTTTTTGTTAAATTTTTCTAATTCCATTCAACATTTACACTTGACCCAATTATTTTCTTCCAGGAATTGCTTTTCCCTCTCTCTTGCTCATACAAGCAATACCACAAAGAACACTCTGGCTTTGACTCTGAATTGACATAATGAATTATAATCCTTTGTTTATTTAATTAATGTAGCAGAGTGCCAGGATTTTAATAATTGGCCTAATGAACAACAGTTATATGCTAGGATACATCAAGCTTTGTGTTAAAGTTCTCAAGCAATCTCGTTGATGCTCACCTCTGGATCCAGAAGAGTAGATGAGATCAAGACATCACTTATTTTCTCAATTAATCTCTATAGATTTGATGTAAGAATATATTAATTGAAATTTTAAAAGATTTTTCTATTTGGTACTATCTTTATGGCCATACATTTCATTCATTAATGTTGTTTAACTCAACATGAATGTTGAATGATTCAAAATAAAAGTGATGAAACTAGAAGTATTGGCCTTGATTATCTTTTCTTTTTATGGCACTAAATGCTTCATTACACTTAGGGTATCACTGAACAGTTTAAAAAAGCAGTTTTTCATTAGATTTATTTTTGAGCAATCAGGCCTTAGGAATTTTAGAAAAATAAAACTTTGAATAGATGCTTAATCTTGGTTAAAACAAGAAACTTGTGCATGAAATTAAATTTGATATATTCAATTATGAATAAATGAACTTATTTATATTTAGGAAAAAATGATAGCTTCAATTTTGTAACATGCCTTCACTATAGTTGAAGCTTGAACTGATGTCTTATATGTGACAGGCAGTTTCGTTGCCTGAGGCTAAGCTGATATGATCCATACAACTAGATATTTCTTAGGGCTGTTTTCTTTCTGCAACATTTCTGTCCTACATAGATAATTCATGTTTTATTAAGAGTCTAAATAAAAGCAAATTTAGTTAGAGTTATCCTTCCCTATATGTAAAATGTAAAAATGACAGGAAGGTAAGCCTCTGGCACTTGAGAAAACTGAAGTAAATGAAAAAGACATTTGGGAAGAGGGAAGAGGAAGATTTGCAATTCATTTACAATTATAGAAAATTATTATAATGCAATAAGACAGAGTGATGACCATGGAAATGACATCATAAAAGCAAAGGAGACTGGTGAGGGTAAATTCAGCAAAGAAATATAAACTCACATTTCTATTACGGTAGGTAAGTTTGACAGAAACATGTTCCAGAGAAGGAATTCTCTAGATGCTGATTTAGAAAATGCAAGCAGCTCTGTGCTGTGCAGTGGATCTTTAGGACTTACTCATTTTGCATGAATGAAACTTTTTGTCCTGTAACTAACACTGCCACATCTTCCCCCTCTTCCCAGACTACCGTCCTACTCTCTGCTTATATGAGTTTGACTATTTTAGATTCTTCATATAAGTGATATCATCCTATATTCATTGGTGATGGATATGTTTCTGGCACAGATTGTGGGGATGGATTCATGGGTGTATACTTACTTATCTCCAGTTTTAAATATGGACAGCTTTTTGTGTGTCAATTACACCTCAATAAAGTGTTTTTTTTAAGGAAGGAAGGAGAACAAGTAATATAACACACCTAATTCCCTCACTTTTGTTCTACTTAGCATCTCAAAATACACTTTCCTTAATCTGTGTAAATATTATAGTGTTATTGAAACATTAGTACAATGAAACATATTTCTGATGCTAAACACTTTGCCATCACAGTTTAAAACAATTTGTGTCATTTGATGCTTAAAAACAAAAGTTTAGTTAAATTTGGAAATTTTACTTCATGATTTTTATTATCGATTTAAACCCGGGGATATAAAATGTATATGTTTTCTCTAATCAAAAAAAAGTTTTCTTAGAAAGTTTTCAATTTATAGTGCTGGTTTATATAATACAGCTTTTAAGGAAGAGATAACTCAGTTTTTTCATGAAAATAAATAAGAACTCCTGTGATAATTTTGCATTATAGGAATATTATACACAACATGTACATACCAGGACATCCTTTTTTTTTTTTTTTTAAATTTCTTTCTCTTTTTCTTCTTTCCTTCCTTCCTTCCTTCCTTCCTTCCTTCCTTCCTTCCTTCCTTCCTTCCTTCCTTCCTTCCTTCCTTTTTTTCCTTTTTTCATTTAATGTGGGAGACAGTACTATCAAACTACAGTCATAGGAGCAAGCTCTACAGGTGCAGAACATTATTTTCTAAAACGAACAACAAAGGCAAAATATGTGGCATATAAACAGCTGCTATTGTAACAATGTTTATAGGAGACATGAAAAAGATTGTTCTCCATGCTGATATTAATCAGATCTGGATGCTAGCATATTTCCCCAAGCTTAACTACGTGTTGGCTCAACATGTGTGTTGCTTATGTTGACTTTCTTCTAAATTATAGTTAGCTAGAGGAAAATAACAAATGGCCTAGTCCTCCATTACACCTAAATAAAGTTCATCTCATCTATTTTAGGAGAAGCTTGAAAATGCCTGTGAATTGGTGTAATGGCATTGTTCATAAATAAATTTCTATTTGGTATATATTAAAACTTTATGAACAAACTTCCTTTTATTTGAAAATATATAAAGAAATAAAAATGAAGATGCAATTTTCAGTCCTTTCTCCCCACATACAGATTTTATATATACATATAAATGACCTTTATATATATATATATATATATATATATACACACACATATATATATATATACACATATATATATATAAATGACCTTCTTTGTTATATATATATATATGTATATATATATATAACAAGGAAGTATAAATACTTATGATGGAGAAAATAATATATGACAGGATGACAAGTTAAAACTTAACTGAGTATTTAATTCAATAAACTGTATAAATAACCATAAGCATAAGAGGACTATAGGAAACCTGATTATATGAGTAAATGTATACAATTGTACATTATTAAAAAGACCATCTCCTGGCTACTTTTTCTTAGCTCTCTAGGCATCTGATATTAGATAATTTCCTTTGAAGTTATTCATCAGCTATTTATCACAACCCAAGTGGCTATAATAAAAATACTTTGATTGAGGAAGAACAAAAAGCACACTTGGGGCCAAAAGACAGCTAACATTATGTAAATGAGGAGTCATTAATTACAGCTGAGCCATAACATGAGGATTAGAGTATGTATTTGAACAGGAGAAATACTCTTTAAAAAGAATAATTTAACTTAGTAATGCTTAGAAACATGGAGTTAAAGCAAGACCATGAAGCTCAGTGACATTACCAGTGTCAGTTTAATGGGAATAATGGGTTATTTTGGGGTATAAGGATACATAGATATTAGGCTAGATCCAGTGTCTCTTTCTTCAAAATTCCTGTGACTCAGTCTGACCTTGGTTCAAATTTATGCTCTACCACTTCTTAGGTGAACAAATTTGAGAAGTCCATAAACCTTTTGGAAACTTCATTTCTTCAACAATGTGAAAAAACATGCAGATCCCAGGATTTTTGTTAGGACTGTATCAAATGAGATATGTAAAATAATAAGCAAAATCTCTAGAATATATAGTATACTTGACAACTATTAAAATATGAGTGGTAGTGTCAGAAATATTTATTAGTAATTATATGTATTTCCAAGACAGAAGCAAGAGATGAGAAGTGGAGAAGTGTTACTGACAAGCTTAAAATGGAAGGCTAGAAAAAGTCAGTCATTTCTTCCATTTCTTATGCAGTGAAAACTTTGAACACCAGAACTGAGATCATTAAGAAGCAAACTATTTCATTGTCAGGGCCAGCATGAAAAAGAGCCAGTTTTCAAATGGCTTATGGGTACTGTCCATCAAGCCTATAAAACATGTGTATTGGGGAACATCAAGCTCAGTCATGATGCCTCTCATATTTTAATGCTGTGTGGACATCGGTCCCCAGACATTGGGTCAGCATCCTAAGGCTATAAGAAATAGATGTGGGATCACAGGGCTAGGGTCAAAACTTTGAGCCAAAGTTAAGGAGAAATCTGAACAACTAATCACTCAAATTAACATGTGCTATGGTTCCTTTAAATTTGTTTACCATGACAACAAAAAACTATACTATTTAAATTTTTATATCATCCCCAACCATGGAATACAGCGTTGATGTTAAACATGTAGCAATAACCCGGTCTAGAAAGTTAAGAAGCTGCCATTTAAGACAAGCTCAAGTTGATGATTTTAATTTATTTTGCCATTTCAAACACTACAGAACATCTTTGACTGAGTTTCTTAACCTAAATAGGTGTGCTGTTGAATTATTTCAGTGTTGAATGAGAAGATGCAATAATGATGAGGGACTTAGGAAAAACAAGTGACAGATCCAAAGCAACCTATAAAGCCAGCTATTAAGCTATAGTAACCCTCAAGTGCTGACAATTTAAAATGAATGTGTCTTAGCTTAGGAAGCACTTAATTCACTCTACACTAACAGAGAAATGCTTATCACTTTTATTTGTTAGCGCTGATAAACATTGGGATAAATGAGATTACATAGGCTCTCTTACTTAACTCTTATAATACTATAATTAATTAACTCATCAATGGAAGTAACCCATAGAGAGTATCAAGATTTTAAAGATGACAAATTAGTAACAATGGGAAAGAAATATATTTTTCTTGTTGCTCAGGCCACTCACTTATCTTTTGTGTGCAAGGGGGATGTTTGGCAGAATTTTATCTAATCATCATCAATTAATATTTATTGAATGCTTCATAAATATATTCCTCTGTATTGAACGGCCAAGTAATGTATAACAATAAACTGTTAAAATATTTATAAGATTTAATAGACTTGCTATGATAAACATTTTGTTCATCCTGCAAAGTTATTCTGCTTATTCATTTTCACACTAATTTCTTGACACCAATCTTGACACCAGTACATGGAATTTCCTTATCCTTTTTATTCTGTGTGTTCTTGTTTATTTTCATGAAAATATTCACATTAAACAAAGGAATAATCCTTTATTTTAATTGTCCTTTTAAACTTAGAAATGAACTTGATGATTTAGTTCCAAGATATTTTTCTTTTTGTCTGTTCTAGTTTGAAACAGTAAGGCAACAATTGCAGTTCCAGAAGATGCTCCTTTAAACACCATTTCCAAAGACATAGTATCATATTTAGGAAAATTAACCATAGACTCATGTAGCTGTCTTTAAATGACAATAAGTTAACAATATTCCACTTACAGAATGTAAGAAATGACTATGAATGTACATCATCATGGATTCTTTTTTTTTTTTTTTTTTTGCATCAGAAACCTACAGAGATGTTAAAAATACATGGCTTCCTTAGTATAAGTGTGTGACTCAAATAGCAGACACTGCTTTCAGTGATAGGAGAATCACATTTGCAATTAAACCACAGACCCTGCAGCTTTAAAGTAGTGTGTTGGTAAAACAATCCTTGGCTTCAAAAACAACACCCGAAAGCAAAATCCAGGACATTCAGCTGCTATTTTGATAGAGATCACTCATTCTGCCCCCAACCAAATTTTCAGAGGTTTAGTTTTAGGGATACGATTATACCACCTATAAAGTGTCTTAGTGGTTATGGTGTTCTCTGATATATCTTGGGGAAACATATTATTTTTAACTAAGCCTTTGGTTGAGGGACAAGATCAGAATTGAGATTGAAAGCTTTAGCCATAAGACAGTCTTCAGGCTTTTTCATTTATAAGATATAGCTAGATGTGCGGGTAGAAAACATGACTTGACAATTGATTTACTGCACACATTCCTGGAAGGAGATTTTTCCAATTCACCAGAAAAATAACATAATATTTGCTATAGTGCTATTATTAACATGTACAGACTTAGGGAATCATGGCACTGTGAAGGACAATAACAGACTATGCATTCAAACTGGTTCTTTCACTCTAAAATGAACAGTGTTCATGAATATACTTTACATAGTTACTTTGAAATGTTCCTTGTCTCAACTCTAACACAATTGGATCAGAGAAAATAATTATTTCGAATTCAGAGGCACTTATTTGCCTCTATTTCAGTTTCAATTTCTGCAAGACAGGTTACACGGTACACTCTGTGGCTCTGCACAATCATCGTGCCATATTTTTATAAAGCCCAATTTTATTTCAAGTTCCACGTTCTAAGTATGCATTTGAATTAACACAAATTAGAAGAAAGAGCATGATTAGCAAACTATCAATGGACTGTTTTGCTAATAAAACAAACAAACAAGCAAAGAAACATTCATTCCATTTTTCGGTGTTTGAAAATTTAACTGTCCAATGCGGTACATTGTTTTGAATTAAGACACTGGCCTTTGAACACTGATGTTGACCTAATATGTATACAAACAACAGTTCCGATAAGAAGTTAATATCCTAAATATTGTATGTAAAAAACTCATACAATTTTACACCAAAAACAAACAAACAAACAATGCAATTAAAAATGAGCAGAGGACCTGAACAGACTCTTCTCCCAAGGAGACATACAAATGGCCAACACATATATGGAAAGATGCTCAACTTCACTAGCTACTAGCAAATCAAAACTTCAATGAGATACCACCTCACACCTTTTAGAATGGCTATTATCAGCAAGACAGGTGATAACAAATGTTGGAGAGGTTGTGGAGAAGAAATCCTCATTCACTGCTGGTGGGAATGTAAACTGGTACAGCCACTATGGAAGACAGTGTGGTGGTTCTCCCAAATATTAAAATATTAAGAATAGAGTTACCATATGACCTAGCACTCTTCTGGGTATCTAACCGAAACACTTGAAAACATTGATTTGCGAAGATATATGCCCCCCTATACTCATGGCAGCATTATTCATGGTGGCCAAAACAAGGAGACAACCAAAGTGTCCTTTGATAGAGGACTGGATAAAGAATATGTGGCACACATACATCATGAACTACTGCTCAGCCAAAAGAAACTATGAAATATTGCCATTTGCAAGAATGTGGATGGACTTTGAGAACATTACGCTAAGCGCAGTCAGTCAGAAACAGCTAAGAACCATATGATTTCACTCATCAGTTTGATATAAAACTAACTCATAGACATAGACAACAGTATGGTGGTCACAAGAGGAAGAGGGTGGAGGGGTAGTAAAGAGTAAAATGGGGCAAATATATGGTGATGGATGAGTTGACATTGGCTGGTGGGCATACAAGTAATATACAGATCATGTATCATAGAATTGTTCATTTGAAACCTATATGATCTTATTAATCAATGGCACCCTAATAAATTTATTAAAAAAAATAATTTTCAACATGGGAGGGTATGATAAAAAATCATTGCCAGTGTCTAATTTAATTAGTCTTCTAGCAAAGAGCTTCAGGGTTTCAGTACAAAATACGTATGGTTTGATGGGATGGTAGAAGATGGAGGAGAGGGAATATATACACGATAGAGTCAGGGCAGATGAAAATTTGAGATATCCCTTCATCTAAGAAAATGTGCATTTTGACAGAAGGTGAAACAGACAAGGTAAGAGGATGTCAAAGGAAAAGTATTTGTGTCTTTGTTATAGTTTCTCGGGCTAATTTGACCAAGGACATGGACTGAGGCAAGATTTCGATACATACATGCATACCTATATACATAGACAAGTAGATAAAATTTTTTACTACTGCAGGGAAAGGAAATATCTTTTCATTTCAAATAAATACAATGTATCACAGTGTTTAAAAATAGTAATAGAATTTTTCTGTCTTTTTAAATAACTGGAGGTTCAAAACTGCTCAGTAGTCAGCCATTAAGACAAGTTTAATAAAAACAATTTTCACTTGATTTGGCACTATACATATTTACTTCACAGTCTGGGATGAGATGTGGAACAAAATATATCCTACTTAACATATAGCTGAAACTAGAATAGTGTTTCTTACTAAAATTTAATATATAGCTTTCTTTGCACATGTTGCTAAAATGTTTTATGTCTTCTATTACTTACTATTATGGTGCAGCAAAAGATCTGATTTGATTTGGTTCTGAGTCCCAGAAGAAAACAAGATGCATTGTATTATCTTGGTACCATAAACAATAATACCCGACCTTTAAACTTTTAGAAGAGAAGAGCATACAAGATGACAAGACAGCAATGCTCTTTGCTATGTATGAGACTTGTTTTTATTGTAAAAGATATGTGTATCTGTATGGGTGTGTGTGTCGATTATTATTTTTTCCTGACTGGGCAGACCTTACACCCTTCTGAAAACTTAAAGCATACTGTTTTCTCTATGTCAGTAACTCTACTTCATGAAATGGGTATCTACAGAAATGTTAACACTAGCATAACATATTAGGTTTTCTGCTGCTGTAACAATTACCATGAATCTAGTGGCTTAAAAAACTCAGATTTATCATATACATTCCTGTAGGTCAGAAGTCTGACATACCACTCACTGGGCTAATGCGACGGCAGGACTACATTCTTCTTAAACATCTAGTAAAGAATGTGTTTTTTGCCTTTTATATTTTCTAAAGGCTGCCAGCATTCCTTGTCTTATGTCTTTCTCCCTCCACCTTCAAAGCCAACAAAGTGCATCTCTCTATTTTTCCAGTCCTATCTCCTACCAACACTTATATTCTTCTTCTCTCTTCCACTTTCAAGGACCATGTTATCACACTTGGCCTGCCACATTAATACAAATAGTCTGCCCATCTCAAATTACTTAATTTATTCTATTTCAAAATTCATTTTGCCATGTAATGTGACAAAAAATCAGGTTCTGGGGATTAGGGTAGACAGTTGTTAGGGAAGGGGTCATTGTTTATCCACTGCACAAAAATATATGATATTATTTTAATTCATTTTAAATTGGAAACTACCTATCAACAGTAAATTAACTAAGAAAATTTGATACATATATGCAATGCAACATTACAAAGCTGTTACAAAGAACCAAGCTGACACATATAAATTGGCAGAGAAACATGATAATAATATATATGCTATAAAAAAGCAAGATGTTTTCAAATATGTTTGTTAAGACCATTAGGTCTATGGATTCTGATTCACCTTATCCAGATCCTTGTCTGTATCTTATTGTTTTTTAGAAAGGTATCTATGTGTACTGAGGAAGAAGAAAATTACAATTGCGAGACAAATTAACCCAAAATATAGCAACCAATGTATCATAGCTAAATTTACTTTAAGGTCATATGGAGCTTTTGATGTTGAGAGTGTGTTTTGTTTTGTTTTTTAATCCTCGCCTGAGGACACATTTTCATTGCTTTTAGAGAGAGAGAAAAGGGGCGGGGTGGAGGGGAAGGAGGAAGAGAGAGAGAGAGAGAGAGAGAAACATTGATTGGTATTTATCTCATACATGCCCCAACCATATGCACTCCTACTGGGGTTCAAACCTGCAACCCGGGTACGTGCCTTGACTGGGAATCAAACCTGTGATTTTTCAGTCTGCTGGACAATGCTCCAACCAACTGAGCCACAATGGCGAGAGAGAGTGTATTTTTTCAGCCTTATTCTTGAGCATCATTAAGTGCAATAAATAAAGAAGCAATTCAGTGGTATCTTACTTCAAAAAAAGAAGTTTTATTTAATGTTCATGTTTACCCATGAAAATTATAAAATTCAAGACTAGTGGATACTATATAATTTAAATATAATCTAAACCAAAATTAACATTACTTTTTAAAATATCCTTATTCTTTACCACAAAGTACTTACTTTTCTTATAATCCATGGTAACATTATCTGAATCATTTATATTCTTAGCCTTGAGCTTTTTGGAGTCTGCTGTATGCTCAGTGTATGAAGGAACATCTGCCGCAATCTTACCTGATTTTTTTAGCCCTTGTTGGCTTCTGTTCTGGACAGCAACATACTGTTGTGATTTGATTCAAACTCACAAACAGCAACTTCACTTTTACTTAATGTTCCTGTTTCCCAGTTCTCAGATTCATGAATCACATGATCCCTTTCCAGCTCCTGAAGTTTTCTTCTTTTTCATTATGTTTTTCCTCTCTGGTTATAGAGCAAGGGTACTACTAAAATCCGTACTTGTAGATCTGAATTTTTAATAGTTGTAGACATAGATATTGGGAAAATTAAAGTGTAAATATTATATCTGTTTTATTGAGACTCTGAACTTACTTTAAAATAAGTCAAAATATTATAATTTTTTTTAATTTTAGAATTTCTAGGAATAGTTCTCTTTTGGCTTTTTTGTCATAGGTATAATACATGTAGTTAAAATTATATAATTCATTTGCATAATTAACTGAATAAAAAACGGTCATTATTTCCTTAAAACTGATAGTCACAAGAAATAAAGTCAAACAATCAAACAAAAAACTCAGCACTTACTCATTTACCACTCAATTATATTGGAGTTATTTTAATAAGGCTTGTTAAAACTCAAGTCTAAATCAGAGTTTTATTTTTTCATAAAATAGTTCATAAATTAATGATTCTCACTTATTTAAACACAAAAATAAATATTATAATGGGCACAGGAAATAAAAATCTAATTCATTTGAACATAGTAGAATCCCATATTACAATTTAAAATAAGATTTCCTATTGAGAGGAAAATGGACACTGCCAAGCTTTGAAGACATAAATCATTTGGATAATTTCTCAATTATTCTATACTAGCAAAGTTACCTTTATATGACTATCCAAATGTTTTTCTGGTGCTATTAATTCTGAATGTGAAATTGTGGAGCTACTGGTATTGCATATATACTATATATGTGCATAGAGCAAAGAATCAAATTTAGCTCTCAGTGACAAATTCTAAATAATTAAATCAGTGTAGTTGAGAAGGTGCTTGCAAAATTAAGAGGGAAATTAAAATATTTTACATTATTCAGTAACATGTGCTCAGATGTTGTTGGCCAATTAACCTTCTCAGCTCTCTGTTATCTGTCATTGCTTTCAGTGAAGGTGATAGGAATCCAACACTAGTATGTTTGCAATTGTCCATTCATTGTTTTAGACCGTATGAGCTAGTATTTATTTATTTTTTTGAAGGGACCTGTCACACTTGAAAATGACGATTATAAAATCAGCTTCTATGTGTTCAGAAAAGGAGGTACAGACCTGAAATATGGTGACCCTACCAATAAGTTTTCAAAATAAAGAACTAGAAAAAAGTCCTTGCCTTTTCTTTAAATTATATACCTTTTAATAAATGTTTTGTGTTGTGTGAATTAAGTATGTTTCCTATTGTTGCTATATTATTCTCAATAAAATGGGTTGCTCTTTTGTTAAAAAAAAATTGTAACTCATTTTACTTGCCCAAGTTTCTCTGAAATTTTTTTGGATACTCTAATATAAAAAGCATATCTGTCTCCTTTTTATTTTTTTGATGATATTTACTTGATCTTTTTATTATTTTCCCATGTTATTCTCTATAGTTAAAGCCATTCTTTAAAATGAAAGAACTGGATTTCAATATATCAGATGCATAGAAATGTCAAATACACTGAAAATATGAGACATTTATTTTTGATGTTGAGAAAATTTTTCTGAGAAAATCTTTCAAGTCAAAACAAATTGAAAGATTTAAAACATGAAGTTTATTCACAAATGTGTGTTCTTTGTGTGTGTCTATGTTGGTAAAAAAGCAAATATTGCTACTTGGTTCATATTATTTTGAGTTTACTCATAAGAATTTAGAAAATAATAGGTTTCAGATTTTTAAAAGGAAAACATACACACTATTTACAAATACTGGAACCAATCTGGTTGTTTAACAGAGTAGTATTACACACAATCTCAGGAATGATATTTTTAATACATTCTTTTTTTTTTTTTTTTTTGAGAAGCAGACATTTTCTAGGAATTGAAATTCCTGTTTGATTCTTTTATCTATTCCCTCCTAGGGAAGCAAGTGCCACTCCTAAATGAAAAAGACAACACATGTGCCACTCTTCTAAGAAGTTACTTTGATGTTAAATTAATTCACAGTATATGTTCTGAAAATATTTCTCTAGAGAAAATATTTCTATTGTAAATATGAAAATGTTCTGTTGACCTATGTAAATTAGAAGGAACCTCATTCAGCAAAAATTACAACTGTTAGGAAAAAATATGTTTCATCCTGCATTTCGAATGCCACATTACAGTTGCCTCTGTCCAAGTAGATAAAACAGAAACTATACATTGCATAAAAATTTAATTCTATAGACATAAAGTAACTATAATATTTAAATTATTTGTTTTTGCCTAATTTTGGAATAGTATTTCCGGGGTGGGGGGGTGAGAGAAAAGTAAAATGTTAGTTAATAAAATTATTACCATAAATAGCTTCAAATATGAATCCCTATTTATGGTTATGCAAATCATAGTTTAGACTACTATTTTGTGTCAGGAGAAATGTTTTAAAATCAGCATTAGTAGAAATCAATATTTAAAAAATCAGATATAAATTCATGCGTTAGTACTAAAAGAACAATGCTCAAATAATTTGTTTTTATGTGGCCCAAAACATCATATGCTTCTTTAACATGAACAACATAGACCAACTGGGATCACTCTAAGTTCAGAGGGAAAGTATGGTTAAGATAAAACTAATGAATGGCATTTATTCTTCCAATAGAACATTGCTTTCATAATGTAGTTATGTTTTATAATCACATAATATTAAACTGGAAGAAGTCACACATTTTCATTTAATAAAGGTCTACTTCAATTTAAAATAGAAATATATATTAATAACAGTTTCAATCACAGCATTTCTTAAATTCTTAATGGCAGTTAGGTAAAGAGAATTTACTGCTTCTAGATGCAGAAAGTGGTGCTGGTGAGGTTAAAATAAAATAATTGTGCTGAGTTTCATAAAATAAGAAAGAAAACATTTAAGTCAATGGAATCAGACTTTACTGCTTGATAAGCCTATAAATTAAAATGATCAACAGATCAAGAAAATTAAATTGTCAATGGTAACTGTTTTCAAATAAGCTTTTTAAAAAAAATTTACTCTCCTTACTTCAAAAAAAAAAAAAATAGTGAGAAAAGTCATATGTAGCCAGAGAAGGTACTTTCCTAGGTATCCTTCTTGGGATTCCCGTCCCTTTCTGCTTTTCATTCCCTGCTTCCTGAAAGCTTCTTTCTCTTCCCAAGAAGCCACGTAATTACCTTGGTAGAGTAAAGGATTAGCACTGACAGAGAGAAGGGGAGCAGCTAGAATGATGGAGAATCAAAGAGAAGGTTTTTTGTTTGTTTCATGAAGAAAAATGTGAGGTATGGGGAAAGAAAGGGAAACCCAGCTCTTTCACTCTTTCCTTGTAGTTGTATGAATGTGAAAACTTCACCTAAAACCTCTGAGCCTCATTTATCTCACCATTTGCCAGAGCTGCTGTGGGTAAGAGTGTGTATTAACTGCTTATCACAGTGTACATTTCAATAATGGTAGTTATGGACCCTTTCTGTAACCAATGCTTCTGCCTGAGCATAAAAGATAAAACGTTCAGAATTATAGTAAATCTGGGTGTTTTGCTGGAGTGCTGGAATTTGTTTCAGTTCTTTGAGAACATAGAGACTAACATGTATTGTACTGAGCATCAATTATGTGCCATATTGTGGGCCAGAGATAAAAGGAGTTTTTGAAAAATGACAAATTTTTCCCTCATTAATTTTATTTTCTAGTAGAGAAGAGTGACAATAGACACGATAAATAAGAAAAAATGGGTGACTATCACATAGCAAAACACGTTAAAGAAAAGAAAGCAAAAAATAAAAATATGAAATATTTGGTACAGGATTTGAAATTTTAGATTGGGTCCCAAGGAAATATCTCACTTAAATAACATTTAATAAAGATTCAGATGAATGATCCCAGGCTGGATCATGAAATCGTAGATTTACTCTATAGGAAAATTTATTTTAGGTTCTAAACAATCAACTTAAAAATGAACACAAACTAAAAATACAGTGGAGTCAAACTATACTTTCTAACGGACCTGTAAATTTCACATAGATCATTTGCTGGTTATTCCAAGTCCCAAATGACCTTAAAACAGTCAAAAATGGAAGAGCCAAATAAGATCAACATGAAACTGCCAAATGTAATTTAATGTAATTACTCCATTGAAGCCACAGCAACGGTATAATGATGCACAAAATATTTAATATTTTTGATAGTAAGATACACCAATGTCAGAGCCCATCAGAGCCTATCTGAGCCCTGCAGTTGCCATGAGCCATCGCCAAGTGTGCGGGCGGGGACGCATGTGCACTGCAGCTGCAGGCTTGGCCTTCGCCCTGCAGCTAGCTCTACTGGGAGCAGGCATTCCCCTGCCCCAGAGAGCCGAAATTGTGGTCGAGTTCTTCTCATTTGGCATCAACAACATTTTATATCAGCGTGGCATTTATCCGTCTGAAACCTTTACTTGAGTACAGAAATATGGACTCACCCTACTTGTAGCTACTGATCCTGAACTCATGAAATACCTAAATAATGCGGTGAGATAAAAAGATTGGTTATACAAATGTTCAGGTCAGAAACTGTAGGTAGTCATCTTGAATATCAAAAGGGGTGAGGTCCTTGAAAGATGGCAGTTTGATACTGAGTGTGACAAAAACTGCCAAAGATGACAGTACACCCAGAGAAAAATCTCAGAAAGCTGTCCAAGATGAAATTTGCTCAGTGATCAGACAGATCACAGCTACAGTGATATTTCTGCCACTGTTGGGAGTTTCTTGTTCATTTGATCTGCTGATCTACACAAAGATTTTGTGTACCTGAAAAGTGGGACCACAGTTCATTATCAATTCTGAACAAATCTACCTGCATTCCTTCACTACTACAATTACGGTGTAAAACAGTATGGTGGTCTACAAAATCCCTGTCCTTGGCTGAAGATGAGCCAAGAACAAAAACGTAATTCTCAAATGTGTTTCCTGAAACCATATCAACTATGGTTTCTAATGTATCTCATTGATTTTTTTAGATGGGGAAAAGTTAACATTATACTTTACTGAACTGTGTATAATTGTTTTATTTTTTGGTACCTGTTTGACTTTCCATAGAGTTGACATAATTTTTTACATACTATTCAAAAGGGAGCCAGCAAATGACATTTAGTGCTCGCATGTCATTTTCTTTGAAGGTAATAACTAGATGGAAAGACTTTTGCTGTAAAGCTAAATGCCTTTGAAATCATCCCTTTTGCTCAAGTAGCTTGGTGCAGAATACAGGTAAATATGAAACGCAGCAAAAGAAGTCTGATTATTCAGAATAAGTTTTGTTTAGGTCCTAAAGTAACTGATAATTCACAATAACAAAATATAGCTATTAGGTCTTTTTGCCATTTATTTCATTTATATAGTTTCCTTATTGAAAAAAAATCTCTATTTTATTTAATGTATGTAATTTACATTTACAAAGCTATTGCTGTTTCTATTGTTTAAATTTTGGGGATACAGAATTCTTACAAAATGTCTTTTTGTGTTTTATAAAATCAAGTTTTAAATGACAATGATAAATAAAGTTAAATGTGCATGTTTTAATTAGTCTTGAACTAGTTTTACATTAATGTGGTGCTACACCAGTTAAATAGCAGTTAGGATGGACTCAGTACTGTAGCCCTTGTGTGCAGTTTGACCTTCCATGGTTTCAGTTACCTGTTGCCAACCACAGTCTGAAAATATTAGACAACTCCTGAAATAATTCATAAGTTTAAAAACAAAGATATACTAAAGTCTTTTCTATTGATTATATTATTTATTATAAAACTAAAGAACTATATGAAGATCAAAATTAACTATTCCAAAAGTAATGAAACTTACATTTTTGAAAGAAATAAGGGTTGACAATGATATGTTATCTTGTTTTCTCATTGGTTGTCCAAACAAACATGAAAGGGCAAGATCTCAGCTTATAGAGTTATAATTTATTATATATGATTATTTCCAAAAATATACTGGTTGCATGAACTTAACTGATCCTGACACTTGACTGAAATAACTTAGCTAAATTTTATAGAAGTAATGCTTAATAACCTGGAAATAAATATTATTATTTTTGTGTTTTACCAGAGAAAGGTTCATATTAACTTTGGTTTTATTCTTATTATTTCACCTATCTCCTTTCCTTTAATGCTTTAATATTTCCTTTGCTGATGTCATCATTCAACACCTTTGCACAAAATTTAAAAGTATTGTCCAAATTAGTTTTAAAAAATGTAATGATGAAGATTAACATGATAAGTCACATTAAATTCCATTATTGGAACATTTAAATTAGTCATTCTTTCAAATGATGTCTGCAATGGCTTATTACTCTGATTCATTTATTTTTAAGTTTTTTATTTATTGATTTTATTTTTTAACTATAATTTTATTGTTGACATTAGTACAGATGTCCCTATTTTCCTCCCCTTTGCCCACCTCCAGCCAGTCCCTCCCTCTGGCCATCATCACACAGTTATTTGTGTGTCATCATTTATGTTCTCTGGACAATCTCATCACCTTCTTTCACCCAGTCCTCCCCATCCCCGTCCCCTCTTACAGCTGTCAGTCTGTTCTATGTGTCCATACCTCTTGTTCTACTTTGTTCATCAATTTGTTTTGTTCATTAGATTCCACATGTAAGTGAAATCGTATGGTATTTCTTTTTCTCCAACTGGCTTATATCATTTAGCATAATAATCTCTAGGTCCATCCATGTTGTATGGCTCATTACTTTTAAATATTTCTGATTTATAAAAACACTTTTCTTTCTAGAGTTAAGTTGTAACTATAAGTGAGTAGATCCCTACATTTATATGTTCTAAAACAATAGTTCTGCTACTTCTCAATAATAAGGAGGTATAGAGAAGAGTATGCATCTTTATTTTTATCCAGTTAACACCCATTCATTCTTTAAATCTATGGTCAAACCGCATTTCCTAACAGGGATTCTCTCCCTCTCCTAAAGTTTTGTTCTGGTTCCCATATTATCTTGTTTTCAGAAACTGTCCTATCTTACTGTGAGTTATTACTCAGGAAAGAGAACAGAAATTAAATATATTATCAAATAAGTGCACAAAGATTGGTTATTATAAACAACAAGAAGAAAAGAAACAGAGTGCTCTCTTGGTACAGTATTCCCTCACTTATCGCGGGTGTTATGTTCTAGATCCCCTGCGATAGGTAAAAATCCACAAAGTAGGAAACGTACATTTATTTTACATATATATATATATATATATATATATATATATATATATATATATACACACACACACACACACACACACAGTGTCGCAAAATCCTGTGATATAGCAAAAAATCCATGATAAATAATTAAATAAAATATTTCTAAAAATCCCACGATACAATGAGGCCATGATAAGTGAACTGCGATATAGAGAGGGACTACTTTATCTCCATTGCTTAATAGTTTTCGAGATCTGATGAACAGATGGGTGGTACGTTTGTGAGCATCTAAGAATTGGTGGATTTAAGGTTACCTGAATGATTCTATGTGAATTCAAAATAAAATTGAATTTTACTTTTCTTTCCTCAACTGTTTTCTTTGCTTGGGTGTGAATGTTGTGTTTTGACATCCATAACCAATTAATAGTGTCAATCAAGTTGCAGTAGAGTCTATTAAATTTCTGAATTAAGAGGTTTGTAGAACTTGTTGAAATGTCATAGACCATATATCTATCTGTGTAATGCAGAACATGGAGAGTGAACCCTGCTAGATATTCTTTTTGTACTTAATCCTTTGAACCCTACTTATTGCTTGTGAATAATTGATCAAATAGTCTGGTTATCATTTCTTCACCCTACAATTTATTCTAAAGGTAATAAATTAATATACTTTTAAAGGCTTTTGCATATCCCTAGGTGAAGGATACATAAGGATGCTAATGAGATATAACAGCAATTTTCAGCCGATGTGCTGCAAGAATTTTTATAACATGCAATACTTGAGTATTTAGTAAGGGGCACTGACTTATTTTCCCTTAGAGTTTGTCAAATAAAAAATTGACAACAGTCAACACACCAATAGCCATCCTGGGTGAATGAATCAAAATTATACCTATTTTTTTGTGAGATTTTTGTGTGTGTGTGCCACAGAATTTTAGTAATTAGTTTACATTTGTCATGAGATAAAAAAGGTTGAAAATCACTGATATATAATATCAATAAAATTATAACTTTATATTAGAATATAAATGTTTCACATAAAAGAGATATTGCTGATAAATTGTGGTTTAAAAAATACTACATACTATTTTATAGGAACAAAGAACAATTTCACAATCCAACAATGTAAAAAATAGTGGAAATGAAAATATTAATATAATCAATAAATATATATTACTACATTTATATCTCTATCTATCTACCTAATCTGGCTTATCTAGGTGTTCATGAAAATTGTTTCTGTTTTTATCAAATCACCACTTAAATTGATATTATATTAATGTATATGCACTGAATGTTATAATAAAATTATGATTTTCCCATTTTATGTGGCTCGAATTATTTAATTAAGATATAATAAAAGACTCCCACTTTTCTTCTAAGAATTTTTTTTGTAACAATTAAACAGCATGATGTGTTCTTGAGAACCAAGAAAACATCAGATATATAAATATTTTAAATTGTTTAAATTTTTATTAACTCATTGTTACTACTTCTTCCCAATCCCAGCACAATGTTTACAGAGTATAGCCAAGCATAACTAAGTCAGATATCAGCAATTGATTCTGAGTTTGTCCAAAAGCAGTGGAATCTTCTATTGGACAGATAGAATAATAAGATAGTTATAGTCTTATAGAATCACCTGGATGTAAGGACAAAAATTTAGTTTCTTTGGAACAGAGAAAAACAAACACGTTTGGATTGCTTCTGCCATAGCATACACACTTCTGACTTCAGCTCCAAATCATCAGTTCCTTAGCATCTTTCAGTTTCTCTAGACTCACAGAAATTCCTTGAATTTCAATTTTTATATGTATATGGTAAAAAAAATATCTAAATTACTTCCTATTAAACAACATCGGCTATTTATTTTTTCTGCTACCTTGAATATATGTTTCTTTTAAATCCTCACCAAAGTGATCAATATTTTTCTTTTCACAGCTATAGGTCTTGTCTGTGTTTTACTAATGCTAACTATAGGTTTACTTGGGTTTCAAATATATATGACTTAAAAATTAGGTGATCAATTAGAACATGTAATAATGAGATATATGTTTGCTGAAAAATAAGAGGATGCATAATTTAGTAGTCAACATGTTGTATTTATAGTATGCTTGAGCCATGTGTAGTTTTTAATTGGGTTTTAACTCAATAAATTATCTCAATAATTTGCATGGCACTGTAAGATGTTTTAATACAGATGACATACATAACTAATTCATCATTGTGAATGTCTTTGTGTATAATAAGCTGCTTACACAACATCTACTTCCCTGTAATAGAGTCTTGTCTTTAATAAATTCCTCTGAGTATAAAGGTGTCAATAAGTAACGCACAGACAAATAGATGCAACAATAAACAGATACCAAGAACCAATAGATCAATATAAACATGCATTAGTGTCTACATTTCAAAGGTTGTTTAACTTAAAGAAAAGCTCCACTTTACATTCATGCCATACTTTTTTCCTTTATTCATCATCTTCTGCTTCCATGGAAATACTAATATGAAAGAGCACTGGGAATCTTTAAAATATGTCACAAAGCAAAACAGAAGTAGTGATTGATTATTTCTATCTTCAGTAGTTATAGAACTGCTCCAAGAATTAGAGCCACTGTGTATTGTATCAATGGGTTTAATAAATAACATACTTAATCCTATCAGAGAAAATCAAGAGGGTGACTGCGAAGCACTGAGAACAAGTTTATATCTCTAATTACCATTTTTCAAATTTCCAATGATGAACTCTTAATTTGTTTTGAGAAAGCATTTATTTTTGTCTGAAAGATTAGTAAAATGTCTGCTAATATAAAGAGTGCTGCAGAAAATTAGCTGTGCTTGCTTGGTGAAAGCAGAAATCTGGGTTACTTAGTCAACATATGGGGTAGCTACTAAATGCCTTTGCAGAGATAATTAAAGCTTTGATAAATTAATATATATATATATAAAATCAGTAGGCCTGTTTAATAGTTTACAATGAAGAACTACCAGAGACCAGAGGGATTTATTTATTTTGCTTTTTCATTTTTTTTTCCTGAGAGCAAAGGATAAGGGTACAGGAGTAGAGAGAGGAGGGTAGTAGAAATGTTTAGGTGGGAAATAATACAATCTTGGCTTTATAAGGTTCTGGTAAGATTCTAAAATGGACAGATAGATCCATCTTACAATAAAGGCAGTTTTGCTGACAAAACTCAAATTCTCAAATCTATTAGCTATGATTCTTCTCCCTGCCATTGTTTGGATGGACAATGTCAATATTTATCTCAGGGATTTTTCAGGTTATAGAATTTCCTGGATGACCCACTTTTTTTCTTATTGACAAGTTCTTTTTCCACATATGCTCATCAACTCAATATGCTAAATTCTGTGGTAGAATAATCCTGAAGCAAAAGCAGCTTAAGCTCCTCACGTAAACAGCTCCCTCCCAAAGGTCTTAGAAAAGACAAAACAAGTGTTCATGTGGTAATATATTTTCATAAAATTTGTAAAAGTAAGATTTTTTTTTCTAAATTAAGATCTTACTATACAAATGTCAACTCTCTCCAACTTGAATCTGCTCCTGTTTATGGTTAAATATGATAGTCCAAGTTTGGGAACCATTTTGTCATATCATTTTATGTGTATACTCATATTAAAGCGTAAGTTTCATAAAAGTATCTTATATTCTTTATTTTTATTTCTTAAGGGACTCTTCAAGGTGTTTTCCAGCTACTTACAACTTTAAAAAAAATTTAAAGCTAAAATTTAAGCAGCAGTTTAGGGTATGTTTGGCATATGAATGCAATTTTGCTTAAGAGTTTTATTGTCCTGAATTTACTTACTGTCTGCTACTTACATGATCCTAATATTTATAGGGCCTTTTTAAGTCCTGCAAAGTTTTATAATCAGCTTTCAGTTGGTTTTTGTGTCATTCTTTTATTTCAAACTCTTAAATATTCTTTTCTAAGTAGGTATATATATACCAAGTTAACATCAATTTTACCTATATCTGATTCTCAGAACAAACTTCCTAAATGCCTCATGTGCACATTGAGTTGTTCTTATTTTATAAATAAGTAGTTTATTTATTTATACAGAGTCATGCTTCTCAAACAGAACAAATAGAGATCCTTGTGGTACTCTCACGGTGATGAAAATAATCAGGATCATTGTAACGCAAACCATTGCTCTTGATAGTTTAACAACTTGAATAATTTCATGTTATCTTTCACTTAAAAAATATACCAGTTGACTTCCCTGCCAGACCCCAGCAGGGAGGGAGGTGGTTCTCACCCAGGTCCCTGCTGATTAGCAGGTGCAGTGTGCACATGTCCACTGAGGGGCCCCAAGGAAGCTGGGGCTCAGGATAACCAAGTTCAACTAAAGCCAATCCAAGGTTCTTAACAAGGCCTTTGAAAAGGACCAATACCCTGATATCAGTACCTGAGAAGAGCTAGCCAAATGAATCCAGATTCCTGAGCCAAGAATCCAAGTGACTCCAACATGCAGACTCCTGCCCTACACCCGTCCTTGATCTGGGTTCAGAACCGGAGAGCTAGGATGGCAAAGCACACTCAGAGGAGGCCCAGTGGCGAGGCCGATGCTCTGGTTCCAACATCCCATCAGGGTGGATTCTGGACCCCGGGCTGCTGTAGCCACCAGGGCCTTCTCCCCAGAAATGGCTTCAACATAACTCTCCAGAACTATTCCAACCAATTTTCCTGGGAGTTGAAGACTTCTTCTGATCAAGCAGTCCTCTCAGAGCATACCAGTGTCCTGGGCGGGGATGTAGTCTCTTCTGATATGAGACTCCAGCCAGGGCACTGGGAAAACCTTCTGGAGATTTCCATCTCTCTTGGTCTTCAGGCTTAAGTTTTGCAATCCTGGGTCCACTTCCTGCTCCCCAACAGCCCTTCTCATGGCTGGAAGCTGGTGGCACAGGGAGTCATCTGGGGGACCCCGAACCACTCAACAACACGTGGGGACCGTGCCCTGCAAGTATGGGGGCAGCATCTTCCCTACGGTGAAGCAGCCATGAGCAGAAAGGAGGGACGCTGGCAGCCGCCACCTGCCCTGGAGCCGTGCATGACATCCCGGCAGCCAAGTCCCAGCACCCCTGGATCTGGGAGCAGCCGCCTCTCCCTGCCACAAACACTTTTAGCCCAGGAAAACTGGCCAAATCTTGGTGATCCAATTCCTCTCTGGCTTCATATCGAGCCAGCAGAACTGCCTGCTGGCAGAAGAAGTTCCCGTTCCCCTCTCTGAGTCGGGACCTCAGTGGAAGGACCTGGGGCACCCTGGTCCCCACCCATGGCAGTTACGGGTGCAGCACGTGAAGTTACTGTCTCAGCAAATGGTGGAAATGACCCAGGAAAGCCATCATTGGAGACAGTAAATCAATTGTAGTTCCTCTGTGCATTTAATATTATGCAGAATTGGAAAAGGGACGTGAGACTTGTGAACTGTGGCTGGAGAGGTCCTTCAGACACCTCAAGGGCAGAGAACTGAAGGGGTTTCCTTAGATGGGAGAAATTGGATTTAATAAATTTATCTGTCCTGCTTTTTATTGATTTGTAAACATGGAGCACTTACAATGCTCTATAAACTCCCAGGGGATAGGAATTGGGGGTCAGGGTGAAGGGCTACTGTGTGGAATGTATCTGGCAATCAATAAAATGTGATGTTCAGACCTCAAAAAAAAAACCCCAAAAAACCACCAGTTGAAGAAGAGCACATTAATTAATGATGGTACAGCGCTTGGAAAAAAGGAAAAAATGATTGTCTTCTCATCATTGTACTTATTAAAATATGCTTAGGGTCAGAACAACCTGGAAATAAATATCTTAATTGCATTTTCTATATGGATAAATTGGGTTTATTAATTAGCAAAATTCAAAGGTAAATATGAGCTCTAGAATTCATATTCAGTTTATTTACTATCTATTCAAACTAGGAGGGAAGGTGCTTATATAACACTTTATAAAGTCTTTCATATGTGTCGTGTTATTTCTACTTCACAAAAAAACTGTGTGTCAGATTTTTCTAGGTGTGTAAGCTGAGGTTCAGAAGGGTTAAATCTCATTTAAAAATGTTCAGATGCCAATCATAGCAGCAAAATACTCAACAGATTAAGCAAAATTATGATAGCAATGAATTCTGGCACATAATGAAGCACAAGAGAGACAATTACAAAAATGAGAGTCATTAATGAATATAATAATAACTTAATTGTTTTACGTTCTTGGCCCAAAAGTACAAATGGTATTGCGGATATACATAGAAAACATTTGGTAGGGTGTATAAGATAAATAGCAATAAATTAGTCTATAATAGCTGTGCACCTACATTAAATGCAACTATACATGACAGAGTCACTGTCATACACATAAACAATCCATTATGCAAAAGGTTCCAAATGTTATGGGTTTATAACCATTAGTGCTAATTTAGTACAAAAACATTGTACACAGGAAGTTCAAGTGCTTTTAATGATGTATGAATAATTCTGCCATTATATGAGCTGAACTGAATATATTTTACTAATTTGGGAGTAAATATACTGCAATATGGATGAACAATGAGATGAAGTTATGTTTCCTGAAGTGGGATTCTCAGAACACCAAATTTTCCAAAGTGTACTGTGGAAAGTGCACTGAGATCAAATGGATCTTGGAAATTAAACACACTACAGATTCCCATCTTGGACTTCATAATGCTCAACTGCAAGTTAAAGTTTCTATTTAGTTCTGTGGAAATAATAGCTATTTTTATTTAATATAGTGTGTTATTACCTACTGACATTTAAAGAATGCACAATTTGCTTTCAGAAATGCTTATCTATATTTTAAAAAATCTTGGGGTATATTCATGTTAGATCTTGGATACTTTAGTGTTGCTTCTTATTATAATGTGACATGTTACTCCACAACCATATCCTGATTCAGATAAAAGCTCTTGGAATTTATAGAGCAATTTATATACTTAGAATACTCAGTGTCTGCTGAATTTTTGAATGTCTGATTCATGAGACAGACATTCTCTTCCATGTGGAGAAAGACAAGTGGAAGAAGAAAGAATATAACAAATGTGAAGAGAAACAATGAAAGACTCTTATTTCTGACTCTTGCTAATTGCTATTCTAATTTATGAATTTATGTTCTTGTGTTGTAAGGTGCATCTATACGTTCTCATAATAAAACCCCTCACAATCTTATTTTGGGTTTAAGTAATTTGACATTGCTTTCTATTATATGCAGCTGGATAATTTCTAACTAATATTCTGAGACTTCCTGATCCTTTGCCTTATATTATGTGATCTTCCATTTAACTTGAGGATCCATATGTCACATCGTATAGAAAGGAAATCATTCTTGATGAAATGGACAATCATTTCTTATTAAAAAATTTTTAATAAAAATTTCAAAAAGGGAACAGCATTAGATTTTATGAATTCTGGGAAGTGGAGTAAGAACATTGCACTAAAGGATCTGTGTGCATTTAATATAACTATAAGTGAGAGTTATCTCAGTGCTCTACTTAAAAATTCAATTGCAAATAAAGTCAAGTAGTCATGCAACATATTGACTGTGGTTTAAAGCAGGGAGTTCACTTAGAAACAGATGGGCTGAAGAAGGAAGGAACAAGGCATATCCATAAATCATAACAGAAGAAGACAAAGGACAAGCAAGCAAGACAGGAGGGTAAAAGGAGCCAGATAACAAAAGACACAAGCAGAAGCAAAAGAGAGGGGGGTAAAAGGAAGGGCATAGTAATAAAAGGAAGGATGGGGTGCCAACATGATGCACCATGCCCAGAATTCTAATGAAAAGCTGCAGAACTGGAGAGCAGAGAGCTAAGGAACAACAGTAAAAGGCCACCTAACAGTTGGACAGTTTTTAAATGTAGCATTGTGCCAGAGGGTGGGGAGCGAGCCTCACCCCACAGAGAGTCCTTTAAAATTTAAAGTGCACGGCTTTGCTTAATTGGAAGTTATTCTTTAAAAGGCCACAAGTTTAGGGAAGAAAAACTTGATAATAGGACTTGATGAAAGAAGGCAAAAGTGGAAGAAAAAGTGGGCAAAATTATAATAGTGAGAGTACTAATCGATTATGATGCTGACAGTGTCCAGTTTTTCTCTCCTTTCAAAAACCCCTTGACTCTTTCCAAATGACCTTGACTCATAGCTAAGGTATCTCCATAAAATTACCTAATACTTAAGATTTACACACAATGCACTTGATTATTTTTACTACAGATTCTTTAACAAGTCAACAACAATATTTTAGTTAGCTGGGTCCTTGCAGAGAGAAATTAAACTTGGAATAGTAGCACCACTGGAAACATACTAAAGCACAGAGCTTGAAATTGCCACTAAGAGTCATGGAAACCATCTTCCTGCCTCATCCAATGTAGCAACAAAATAATTCTATATACAATGAAAGGACTGTAAATCTTTATATTCCACTCTTATCTCTTCTATCCACAGTGACTCCCATGGTCATCTTATCTAGTGTGAGAGAATGAATATGAAAACAGACAATGGCCAGACCAGATTATAAGAACAGCATTCTGACCCATGTTGTTATCCAGAAAGCCAAACCAATATCCTGAAGCAAGTGTTCCAGAAAGGTCAGACTTTGTCAACAAATGCTTGCAATTTTGCCACTTGCCCCTTCCCTTCCAACTTGGTACCAAACAGAAAAGCCAAAAAAGCCTTCCTTATATAAGAAGCCCCACTTCAAGTTAGTCCCCATCCACCTTTTTTATTCCTATGACCTCCAGTCTGAGCATATCTGAAGCCTTCCTTTCCTTGGTTGTCTCCTACTATAAAGCTTTCCCATTCCCTGCTTGCCTTGAAGTCTGCCAAACACAAGTGATGCTGACTGACCCCCTTGATATTATAAGCTCTGAATTAATTGCCTCTCTTAGTTCTCATTTGGGTGGTTTTTGTGTATTTCTATAAATGCTGTGAGTTAAAATACTGTATAGATGCTAATGACTCTCAGTATTATATCTCTTGCCCAGATTTCTCTCCCAATTATCTGGCTTCCTCCATAACATCCATACTTAAAAACTTAATGAGTTTGTTCAACTTAACTTATACAAAATAGCCCTCCCTCACTCCCTAAAGTTCCACCATTCTAATCTCTTAAGTTCGATATTTTGACATAATGCCTAATTTCTCTCAGTCCCTCATGCCTTGCACCTACTTCAATAGCAATTTCTGTTAGCTCAACTTTCAAAAGATATCCAGAATCTGATTAAAAAGTTCTATTTTACCATTACTCACTTGGTTGATTGGCCAAGTGATCACTGCCCCTCATCCAGAGAACCCTAATAGCCTTGTAATTGATTTGTTTGTCTCTACTCTTGACCTCCTGTTTGCTATGAAAACCACATTGAGAGTGATCCTTTTAAAGTGCCAGTCAATTTGGCACTTCTCTCTCCTTGTCACTCAGAATGAGTATCAAAGTTTCAAAATTTTCTACAAGGTCTTACATGGTTTGGTCACCAACATCCTCTTTCCCCCAGTTACCTCCCAGCCCCAGCTGTTTGGGGTACGATCGTTACCTCTCCAAAAGCTGAGAAATAACTTGGGCCTGGTTTACAAAACAGTCTTAAACGATAAATTTTAAAACAGAGTGTTACTCACGGCTCATAGAAGTATAAAAAAAGCCTGTCAAATTTATTTAGTTCTTTAATTAATGAGGAAACCAGTAAGATGTTACAAATTGTTTGAAGAAGATAAATATAGGGCATAAGGAATTCTGAAATTAATTTACAATAGATGCAGAACTATTCAGAGTCCACATGGCAATAATCAATTGTATTCCACTGGAACAATTAATTTCCCATGTATAAGGATCATTGCCATTATTATTACTTTTCTACAACCTCCCGAGCTTTAATATAGCACAATAGAATAAAATGAAGAAATAATAAATAATTTAGATGAGTAAGTTAGGCATGACACCTCTAATCTTTTCTTTCTTTCTTTTTTTTTACTTAAGAATGTTTTCAAACTTTTCCTAGCAAAAGGGAAAGAGCCGGGTGTGGGGAAGGGAAGAGGAAGAGGAGGAGAAAAGACAAAGAAAGAGAAGAGAAAAGGAATGTGTGTATGTGTATGTTTGTGTGCTTGATAGAAGAAGGTATTTTTAAAAACCATTTCTGTAAAATTTGAAATAGGAAACATGAAAAAATTACACAAGTTGTCTTTAAAGAAAACATTAGAGTGAAGACCTGAAAATGAAAAACCAGAAAACAGATTGGGGAAGTAGAGGTGAGCCAAAAACGGGTTGACAAAACCTTCAAGACAGTGAAAATTTGCATAATGGAAAGTAAAAGATAAAGCAATTAGATGATTCTTTTATCATCTAATACTATTACAGAGAGTAAGAAAAATGAAGAAGTAAATAATGTCTTTAAAGCAAAACATTAGAGTGAAGATCCACAGATGCTTGCTACTCCAGTCCCTAGTGGTACATTTGAGTCACCGAGTCTCTCACAATTAGGAAAATATATTCCCATCTCTGTGAGGCCCAGTGTTTCCAAGACTTCACTGAGATTTTTTTTCCACCTATTTCAAAATAATCTTGTAGCACTTGAGGTATCTTGAATTAGTACCCCAGTGCCCTCCCCATACTGTACTCTCACAAACCGAAGACCCTAAAAATAGCACAATTCACGTTGGTATCCAATTTCTAGCACAGTTTCTGGAATACAGTATGTGTTAAATAAGTGTTTAGAGAGTAAACTGACTTGAACATATTTAGCCAGATATCTCATTAGCCAATCTGGCTTCAAGTACTGAACATCTCAATATATCCACCAATAGCAAGAAGCTTCTATTCTCATTTCATTCGAGCCTACTTGCTCATTTCATTTCTTGCATATTTCATTTATTAATTGTTTTAAAAAATAGAAAATGCTGGATAAAACAATTATGTACATATTAAACTCACAACCTCTAAAAAAGTAGAGGATCATAATTTAGTGCTTTTGTCATCTGCCTAATAATGAAATTTAAGTCTCTATTTTTATTTATTTTTTTATCTTTCTAATCACACTATTTCTCTCTCTCTCTCTCTCTCTCTCTCTCTCTCTCTCTCTCTCTCTCACACACACACACACACACACACATACATGTACACAAAACTGTGAAGAGATTTGCTGAAACTATTACACCGGTGAGGGAAAATGCCACTAGAATAAACTCTGAAATATTGAGTTTTAACCACAAATCTAGAAAAGTCAAGTAAAAATAAATTATACTTTTGTAGTTGATACTTTACTATGTCTATGTGTGTCACATGCTAAGAATATAGATGATATAGACAGATATAGATATGCAGATATGACTGATAAAGCTGAATTATTCTCTTTTTCTCTCTGCTCATCCTTATTTTACCCTTTCCTTTAATTCAAACTAATATAAACTGGGTACAAAATAAAAAGAATTATTATGGTTTATTTTTTTCAGTGTGGTACCAGTATTGGGGATAATTTTTATAATTTAATTTTATTAATCTTAGGCCTATATAATCTTAGAGACTATAAAACTACTAGTAGTTGGAATTTTAGATACTTCTAGAATATTAGTGGTGGCAAAGAACTCATTATTTTGAAAGTCAGACATTTTATTTACTGACAACTATAAAAGTCTTGAAGTATATTTTATATATTATTTAAAAATATGTCTCCCCATAATTTTTCACATTAATTCAAAATACACCTCTTCATAATTCATACATGGTTATCCAGAGTAATAAAAAAATAAACATATTCTCTTTTGCACATAAGTCATTCACCTTAAAGAGAATTTCTATATCTTTTCTGAAGCATCTCAATTCAGTTTACCATACTTTATATTATATTGTGTACATACAACTCACTATTTTAATTGTACTGTTGTTGACAACCCTAAACTATGTTATCATCTGTGTGGAGCTCTGAAATACAAAGATGTCAATTATTGAAACCTAGAAGTTTCATTAGGCATATTTTGTTTGTTTTTAATTTTGATATTCTCTCTCTCCCTCTCTCTTATCTGTGTGTGTGTGTGTGTGTGTGTGTGTGTGTGTGTGTCTTTCTCTCTGTTAGCATATTACAGTGTTATTGCTTACAACATAATAGTTAATTCAATTCTCCAGGTTTTAATACTCTTCAAGCTAAATCTTGCCCACTCTGACTTTGTGCAAGTGATTCTTTATTTAAAATTTGGTAATTTATATTTATCCTGTTAAGGTATTTTTTAAGTTTCTTTGTTTGACATATGCATTATTAATGTTTAGACTTTTTTACTAATTGAGAAAGTATCATAAGAGAGGAGCTTCTTTAACTTAATAAAAAATATAACAAAAAACCTACAGCTTGCATCATACTTAATGGTGAGACTCATAATTTTCCCACTAAGATAAAGCTACAAGACAAGAATGTCCTCTTTCACCATTCCTTTTCAACATCATTCTGGAAGTCCCTGCTAATGCAATAAGCAGTAAAAGGACATAAAGGTATTCAAATTGAGATATAACATGATTTTCAATTACCATTTATTTGTTGATGACATATATATGTATCACCTAGATATCTTCTGAGTTCTCAAACTATACATTTAACTAGTTCACAGACTTGCGTGTCTGTGTGATGTACAATTGGATGTCCTGGAGATCTTAAACACTCATCATGGCTAAAAGTAGACTCAGCATCTTCTTCCCAAACCTGTTGCTCATCTTGTGTTCCTTTGATGAGTGAAATAAGACAGTGTCATACCCTTCTCAATCACTTAATACCCTAATTTAAACCCTGCTAGACATCTTATATCCAACATTTCCTTCTGACTCAAAATTTACCACAAATTCCCCTTGCCTCAGGCTCTCACCAGTTCACTCCAGTGTTAGTACAATAGATAATCAACTGCACTCCTTGCTTTCAATCATGTGCATTTATATGACTAAGTATGTGTTTTTTTTTAATTCCCTATTTTTCTGCCACCAGAGCCATTTGAATAAAATACAAGTCAATCTGTGTTACTCCTCTATTTAACAATCTTCAAATATTCCCTTTGAATTCAGTAGGAAACCCAAACTTCTTAGAATATTAGGCAGATCACCCGATGAGAGCTTCAGCCTTTATTTTCAGCTGGCTACCCCTCATCTCCAACCTCTGCACACTGTCCTTCCTGCCACATTGAACAATTTGCTATTTATTCTAGTTACCAACTTACATTGCTAATGTTGCTTCTCCTGCCAGAAAACTCTTTCAGCCAACTACTAGACCAATTTTTCTTTGCCAACTTTTATTATTTTTTCAAGGTTGAACTCCTCCATGAAGTCTTTCTTGAAATTTCTTGACTTTTAATGCACTGATGATCCTTTGTGCTAATCAAGATTTTAGCACTTACCACAACGTGCTAGTCAGTAGGCCTTTTTCTTCTGACTTGCTAAGGAGACTATCGAATGCTTGAAGTTGAGTGCAGAAAACATGGCACCTATTCCATCTTAGTCCTTTGATCTCAAAGCCTACAGAATTATATACGTTCACAAAAAGTTTTCTTAATGATTGTCAAACCATGGCTTTGTGTTTATTTTTTAACCTATTTCACCAACTACAGTGGACCTGTTTCTTCATTGTACATTTTCTTAGAGACTTGGTATTCTGTATCTTCTACAAAATTCAAATCATTTAACTGTTTAATTCTACTAACAATATCTTATTTATTTATTCTATTTTTACATCCTACAATGTTTCTTCTTCTTTTTTTATTTTACTTTCAAGACTCAAGATATTAAGAAGCCTTTTGTCATTTAAATATTTGGTATCCTTACATCTTCATAACACATTTGTAAAATTTACAATTAAAATCAATTTTTATTTTAAACCTCTACTGTTTCACTGTCTGTGAAACCACTTCAAAAATAGTCTTAGGAACATTTGCTTCTCCTATTAACCTAGTTAACTACTACACTATTTGCAAGATCTCAGCCCAAGCATCTCTTCTTATAGAAATGTTATCTGACTTCACTTTAGGCTGGATTCTCTTCATAAGGCTCCTAGGACATTATGCACCTTTTCTTTACATCAGTTATCACAGTCACAATTGTTTGGCTATATGATTACTAATGTCTAAACCTAATGAGGTCAGAGGTATATGTCTGTATTGTCTCTCAAAGAATAAATAAATGTAGTTCTAAGAGGTATAGTTAGAAAAAAATCTTCCAAGAGAACGTCTGGTAATTTTTCAAGTCTATGGAAGAGGAAATGGTAGCGATCAGGGAAACTCTGGTTAGAGGTTTACTTTATTTGCAGTGAAAGCTTTAGATATTGAAATAGCTTACTAAAGAAGTTTCTGGAATTTCTTCTGGACAAGCATAGTTATATATAGGAATGGTATTTAAGTCAGACGGTTTGTATCCAACATGTATTTAAATGTGGCTCTAGTGAAACAGAGAAGATGGCTCTGGGGGGTTATTTTTTTTGCCTTTAGATTTTGAATCCACATTATTATACTTATGATTATAGAATTCTTGAATCACGTAAGCTCAGATAATACTCCATATTGTTTCATTAGCCTAATAAAATAAAACTATGTTTCCTATTTAATAGAAATGTAAATTATCTGTACAATATTAAATTTATAAATGTGTTTTCCAGGCAACAGCATGATTGATTATAGTCCCACTGAATATTCAATATGAGCTCTTGCATGGGAAAAAAAGGAAATTCACTTTGAACTGAATTGAGATAAACATATCTCATATAAATGAATCAAGTTTCAATAATTCACAAGCAGTAAAATCCAAAGTAAGTCAAAGAAATCTATTATAAATGCCATAGCCAAAATCCAAATGACTATTATCATAGTATCAAATTATATGTCCTATCTTCAACAGATTTTGCTTCCTTACCTTTCTTGAAAACACAATTTGAAATATTTTATATCAATATTAAATAAAATGGCATACTTTATGTCATTGTTAGTGGACACTGTTATATTTCTTAAAATATTTGATGATTCTTTATTATTTTTTATGGGACATAAGAATGTTACCATATGTAAAATGCTGTTAGTACTAATATATTTGTCTTAAAAAATCAAAATATTTGCAAAAAATATTTTTCTTGTTTATTTTCTGTCTTACATTCAAGATATATCTTAATTTAAAAATAAAAATGTAGTCTTGAGGTTTTTAGGCAATAATATTTTTAAAATCAACCCGCTACTATCATCTGTATTGTAATGTGTAATTTAATGTCTACTTTGATCTGGTTTAAATAATATATAGATATGTTTATGTGGGCCAACTTTGGAAAATAATTTAAAGTTAGTAATTGAAAAAAAAAGTTAGTAATTGATAGCATCTAACTAGAGGTAAGAGAAAATATTTCACCAGTGCAAAGCAAAACTCTAATATTAAAAATATTATTTTTCCAAGTCATGAAAGCTAGTTTTCCAAATCCTAAATATCTGGAAAATACCTTCATGTTTTGTTTTCTTTTTAGACTGAAGTAAAAATGGATACTTTATTCCTGCTAAATTGCTAATGTCTCCAAATTTTGTTAACATGCATGACAGGCTCACTTGAAAATTGCCATTTTTATTTGCATGTAGGTAAATATATGAAAACTATCTTAAGATTTTATTTGACCCACACTTCAAAAATGTCCAAGAGACTTACATATGAGAGAAACTTTATGACAAGTACTAATTATTGGCATTTACATACTTATTTCTTGTAGCTCACTTTAGCTTAACATGGACATGTGTGATAATTACTATCACTAATGCTAAACTGGAAATTTATAACTTAAGCATAGATGTATGTATTTTACTAAATTAATTATTTTAGGTGTTGGTTATACCATCAAGAAAACAAATAAAGTTTTATTGACCTTGATGTTCATTATACAGATTTAAGAGTTGGCGCTATGGCTTTGAATTTCACCTTGAAAGTCTTCTACATATAATTTCATAAACTTAATGTTTTTGTTTACATAATTATTCTACTGAGAAAATTTCTATATCTTATAGTGTCCTGTTATGACATCAATAGGATAGAAAGTTACAACTGTTCTTTATAATTCTGTCAAGTATAGCCACAAATTATTCTTTCCACATTTTTAAATTTAAAAAGTGCTACTCAATCACATTAAGTTAATTGTTTAGATCACCTTCCTCCACATCAATAATTTTGATGACAATATTTATTAATCTTTCAACTACAAACACACAAACTACAAACCTGATGCCAAAAATTCATTCCCCAAATTGACAGGTATGAGCTATTGAATACATGCTCATATACTACAAATTAACAATCAAGCAAGTATTTTAATTCTCTATTCCAAGCTCAATACTTTTTTGGAAAATTTTTACACGTATATGTCATAATAGGTATGTGTTCTAATCTTCATAGGTTCATGGTAATTTCAAAATTAGTTATATTTTTATATATAGAGAAAACTATATACTGGCCTTTTTATAGCATTAGCTCTCTGAAGGCCACACAGCTATCACTTCAGCTTGCAAGTGTCTTTATAGCATTAAAAACATTATTATAATATTGACTATTAGAGATTATACTTTGAAAACGTTTACAACAATAGCAACATTTTGTATTACTTTAATATTATATAAAGTATCTTTGTTATTAACTAATATGTTATATTATTTTACTAATCAACTCACTGGGTTCTTATAAAATAACATGCAACAAAAACTGTGTTATAAATAATTTGTTCATGCCTACAAAGAGATATGGCTCTTTGCTTTCTGTTTCTGGGAGGTAATCTATGTCATACTTAATTGCAGCATTTTTATTTAAGGCAGCAGGGCTGTCCAGACCAGATCTTAGGATGATGCTGGCCGTACCCAAGAGTCTCAGGGAGTGAGCTGGTTGTGCTAGGAAGACAAACCATGTGATTTAGGGTGGGGGCTTTGGGTCACATGATATCAGTCAAGCTAGTGACTGAGTGCAATCATGGGCAATCAGTGAGGCCTATGTTATGAAACTGCAATGAAAACTCGAGACACCAGGGCTTGAAGTGAGCTTTTCTTGTGGCAATACTCTCTGCATATTACCACACCTCAGTGTGAGAAAGACAAAACATCCCGCATATATGGGTAGTAGTTTTGCATTCAGAACCCTCCTCAGTTATGTTCTATGAGTATCTTTCTTTGGATGATTTGAATATATCTCCTTTCCCTATAATAAACACTAACCATGAGTACTGTGGTTAATGCTAAGTTCTGTAAGACCTCCATGGAATGATTGTATCTGAGAATGGTTTTGTAAAACCCCCAAATTCGCAAATGGTGTCAGAAATGAAGGCAGCCTTGGGGACTGTGCCCTCAGATTTTACTATTTGTTAATTTTTCAGTATTTTAGCATACGAGTAATCTATACAAAAGATCAATATTAGCTGACATCTACCTCTGCTCTAATGAAAAATTTTGAAAATATTTAAAATATGTATGTGGCAAAATAAATAGCAGCAGCTCTATGTATTGAGTGTTTAGTAAATATGCTAAGAACTCTGAATGCATGGAAAGCTTGGTATATCATATCAGCTTGTGAAATACATATTTTTATAAGCATTTCCAAAGAAGATAAATAAATAACTTGTTTAAGATTCACCACCTAATATGTGGCAAAGCTAGAATTCAAAACCAGCTCTGTTTCAAATCTTGCACTTGGCACAACCGTCAAATGCAGCCGCTCCTTGTTAACACAGCCCCCAAACCTATTTTGAGGCTGAGTTGATTAAGACTGAAATATCTTAAGGCTAAAAATGTATGTAATTTTGATTAACATGATTAGCTAAAATATAAGAAATAGCTAGTTTAGTCACATGAATACAGCTCTGGCCACTTTCCATAAACCCAAAATATCATATATTTGTTAGTTGCAAAATTATATCTACAACAGATTGTGCTATTGACTTCTCAAAGTTTTTCAAAAGAGTATCAGCTAATTAGGGCAGCTGTGAAATCTCAGGCAGATTCCACTACCTTCATTTGATAAAACATACTGCCAAGATGCTCCAAAATATGATGTAAAATTTAACTATATAACACTTACAAAGTCTTGTGTAACTAAACCTCATTCTATTAATATGGGAGATGTTTCAAACAATTAAAAATGAGGGAGGCTTATGAGATACCAAAAAATGTCTCATAAAGATTGAGTACACTTTGTGCACAAAAACAAGGCCATGCAGTATTACACATATTTATATACATTTAGGTGTATATATAATGGTACATTTATAGAAACATGTGAGACTCAAGCAAACTAAATTGAATAGAATCACAAATCTTCTAGTATAGGCACATATAGGAAGTATACAGGCATGAGGAAAGCTATGGTAGAAAAAGCAATATATTGAGTGTCAGAATTTTATGAATTTGAATCTCCGGTATGTCACTGTGTGAAATTGCTCTTATTTCTTCATCTAATAATTGTAAAGATTAAATGAGATGTAATGCTTTTGAAAATATTCAGTATATACGCTAAACCATTATATTCAATAAAACTTAGTTGAGCATACTAAAATTTTTATTACTATATCTTATATTATTATTAAATGTAATATATCTATTAATCTTTCAACTACAAACTTACAAACTACAAACCTGATGGCAAAAATTCATTCCCCAAATTGACAGGTATGAGCTACTGAATACAACATATTATAACATTAATTTTCCCACAGCTGAACTTTTTGCTTTGTTAGGAGATGAATTGCATCTCCCCTCGAAATTCATATGTTTAGGCCCTAATGCCCAGTACCTTAGAATGAGACTATTTGGAAACAGGTTTTTTTAAATAGGCAATTAAGTTAAAATGAGGCTGTTAAGGTGGGCCCTCATCCAGTTTGACTGGTGTCTTAATAAGAAGAGGAAATTTGGACTCACAGAGAGATGAGCATGTGCACCCAGTGAGAAGAGACCATGTGAGGACAGAGCCAGAAGGCAACCATCTGCAAGCTAAGGAGAGAGACCTGAGGAAAAGTCAGACTTGCCAGCACCTTGATCGTAGACTTCTAACCTCCAAAACTGTGAGAGAGTAAATGTCTGTTGTTTAATCCATACAGTCTTATTTTGTATTTTGTCATGGTGGTATTTTCTTATGGCAGTCTTGGAAAATGAATATAGCCTTATAACAAAAAACAATTGTCAAGGTAACAGCTAATTGCCAGTAGAAATGCTTGTTCCATCATTGAAAACTGGTCTCTACTACACTAGTTTTCAGTGCACCCAAGCATGACCCACATAATACGAGTAGGTAGGTCTACTCTATTTACCTGGAAGGTACTTGGGAGAGTCTCACTTCAGTGTGTGCTCTTGGAGTTCCCATTTCTGAAACATATACTGTATTTACATCTCTCTGAATCCAATCTGTCATGTGGAAACCAGCTCTCTCCAAGGAGACATAACTAACGGCTCAATCCTCAAGAGATTATTTCCACCCTAAATTGTCCCTTAACTACTACATTCTTTATCAAGTAACTTTTTAGAATCACTTTTGTAACTTAAAAAATAATATAAGATGTAATTTTCCTTATTAAAAAGCTCTGGAGCTCATATATTTTGGTATCTCACACGAGATCCAGGATAGTGCCTTGCATAAAATAAGCACAAAAATAATGTTAAATTAATGAACAATTTTAAAAAGCAATTAATAATTGAAAAAATAAAAAATATTTTATTTTGGCCCTGGCTGAGAGCCAGCCTGAGAACCAAAGGATCACAAGTTCTTTTCCCAGTCAGGGCACATGCCTGGGTTGTGGGCCAGGTCCCCAGTGGGGGGGGGGGTGTGAGAGGCAACCACACAGTCATGTTTTTCTCCCTCTCTTCCTCTTTCCCTCACCTGTTCTCTAAAAATTAATAAATAAAATATTTAAAAATATATTTTTTAATTTTGCATTTATTCATCAAATAATAGTTAACAGATTAACAAATTAACACACATTCCTGTTCTTTCTCCCCTTATTTCTACTGGCCATATGCAAACACACAACTGCTTGCACTTACGTTTTATCTCCTTTTCTGCTATGATATCAACACAGTTATTCAAAATGTGTATATTTAGCCTGCACACTGCTCTCCAGTTCTTACCCATAGATCAGTGGCTCTTGACACTTTCATTGTCAGGTATCTCTTTCAGAACCTAATTAAAAGTTATAGGTTTTTCAGCCCCCAAATTGAGACACACACACACTTTTGCAGTCAGTGTCGAAGTTCACAGACTTAAAACCTGTGTCTATGAATGCCATTTTAAACATTCTTACCTTAATAAGCTTTTGTCACAGAGATCACTAGTTGAATGTAAGGAAGGGGTATGTGAGAATGGTCAAGTTTCCATTCGAGGAAAGTATACTAACTGCCTGAGAAGGATCCATGTATGCATCAGGCATATCAAACTTTCATGATGATGTAGAAATAACTTGAAGGAGCACCCAGATGTTTGCAGAAGTCATGACAGATATATCTTACAATTAACTCATCAAATAGGTTCTGTTTTATCATGTTACATTTTATTGTTTTAACCAGATAGGTATTTTATTTGCTTTCATTGAATTAAGTTTTTAAAAATCTTTTGTATGGAAACAAAATCTAAGTGAGGTCATGCCAGCCTGAATGTGACTTAAATCTGCTTAAAAAATAGATATGTCCTTTTCATAATACTTAAGGAAACAATCTATCAAGAAGATATAACACTGATAAACATATATGCACCCAACATAGGAGCACCCAAATTCATAAAGAAAATACTAGAAGACCACAAGAAGGATATTAACAGCAACACACTCATAGTAGGGGACTTTAGCACTCTATTATCAACAATAGACAGATCTTCAAAGCAGAGAAATACCAAGGATATACAGGCATTGAACAACACACTAAACCACATGGACTTAACTGGTAGATATAGAACTTTTCACCCCAAAGAAGCAAAATATACATTCTTTCCAAATGCACATGGGACATTTTCAAAGATAGACCACATGATAGGACACACAACAATCCTCAACAAATTCAAGAAAATTGAAATCATATCAAGCATCTTTTCAGACCACAATGCCTTGAAACTAAAAATCAACCTCAAAGAAAAAAAAATCAAAGACACTCAAACTCATGGAGAATTAATAACAGGCTATTAAATAATGAATGGGTTAACAATGACATCAAAGAAGAAATCAAGAAATTTCTAGAAACTAATGATAATAAACACACAACAGCTAAAACCTATGGGACACAGCAAAAGCTGTCCTAAGAGGGAAGTTCATACTAATACAGGCATATCTGAAAAGGATAGAAGAATCTCAAATAAACAACCTAACCCTAAAGCTACAAGAACTAGAACAACAACAAACAAAGCCTAGGGCAAGAAGAAGGAGGAAAATCATCAAGATCAGAGCAGAATTAAATGACATAGAGACCAACCAAACAATTCAAAAGATCAACAAAACTAGGAGCTGGTTCTTTGAAAAAATAAACAAAATCAACAAGCCTTTAGCCAGACTCATCAAGAAAAAAAGAGAGAAGACCCAAATAAACAAAATCAGAAACGAAAGAGGAGAAATCATGACTGATACCACAGAAATACAAAGGATTGTAAGGAATTACTACAAACAACTGTATAGCAAGAAATTTGACAACCTAGAAGAAATGGACAAATTTCTAGAAACATACAACCTTCCAAAACTGAATCAAGAAGTAGAAAGTCTCAACAGACCAATAACAAAGAAGGAAATTGAAACAGTAATCAAAAATATCCCGGCACACAAAAGCCCTGGACCGGATGGCTTCACAGGTGAATTTTATAAAACATTTAGGGAAGAACTAACTCCTACCCTAATCAAACTATTCTAAAAAATCCAAGAAGAGGGAAAAATCCCAAACTCTTTCTATGAAGCCAGTATTACCCTAATTCCAAAACCAGGTCAAGACATAACAAAGAAAGAAAACTACAGGCCAATATCACTGATGAACATAGATGCTAAAATCCTTAGCAAAATATTGGCAAACAGGATCCAGCAATACACCAAAAAGATCATACACTACGATCAAGTGGGATTCATCCCAGGGATACAGGGATGGTTTAATATTCGCAAATCAATATATATAATACACCACCTAAACAAAATGAAAGACAAAAATCACATGATCATATCAATAGATGCAGAAAAAGCATTTGATAAAGTACAACACCCATTTATGATGAAAACACTGAGCAAAATGGGAATAGAGGGAGCATACCTTAATATAATTAAGGCTATATATGAGAAACTGGAAACCAACATCATACTCAATGGACAAAAACTGAAAGCATTCCCCTGAAATCAGGAACTAGACAAGGATTTCCACTCTCTCCACTCCTATTCAACATAGTGTTGGAAGTCCTAGCCACAGCAATCAGACAAGAAAAAGAAATAAAAGGCATCCAAATTGGGAAAGAAGAAATAAAACTATCACTATATGCAGATGACATGACAGTATACCTAGAAAACTCTATAAACGCCACTAACAGACTACCCGATATAATAAGTGAATTTGGCAAAATAGCAGGGTACAAAATAAATACACAGAAATCGAAGGCATTTCTGTACACCAACAATAAAATATCAGAGACAGAGACAAAAAAGAAAATACCATTTACTATAGCAACAAGAAAAATAAAGTGCCTAGGGATAAACTTAACCAAAGAGATAAAAGACCTGTACTCTGAAAATTACATAACATTGAAGAAAGAAATTAAGGAAGATACAAATAAATGGAAGCAAATACCATGTTCTTGGATGGGAAGAATCAACATCATCAAAATGGCCATACTACCAAAAGCAATTTACAGATTCAATGCAATCTCTATCAAAATACCAATGACATTTTTCACAGACCTAGAATACTCCAAAAATTCAAATAGAACCAAAAAAGACCCCGAATAGCAAAAGCAATCTTGAGACAGAAGAACACGGCAGGAGGAATCACAATACCAGACATCAACAAATACTACAAAGCCACTGTAATCAAAACAGTCTAGTATTGGCATAAGAACAAATATATAGATCAGTGGAACAGAATAGAGAGTCCAGAAATAAACCCAGGCCTCTATGGTCAACTAATATTTGATAAAAGAGGAAGGAACATAAGATGGAGTGAGAAGAGCCTCTTAAACAAATGGTGCTGGGAGAACTGGACGGGGTCATGCAAAAAAATGAAACTAGACCACCAACTTACACCACACACGAGAATAAACTCAAGATGGATCAAAGACTTAAATGTAAGCCATGACACCATTAAACTTCAAGAGGAAAACATAGGCAGGAAAATTTCAGATATCCCACGTAACAATATTTTCACTGATACATCTCCTAAGGCAAGAGAAATAAAGGAAAAAATAAACAAATGGGACTACATCAAACTAAAGAGTTTCTGCTCAGCAAAAGAAAACATCAGCAAGATGAAAAGGAAACCAACCATATGGGAAAACATATTTGCCAATGATATCTCAGACAGGGGACTAATCTCCAAAATATATAAAGAGCTTATACGACTCAACATCAAGAAAACAAACAACCCAATTAAAAAATGGTCAAAGGAACTGAACAAACACTTCTCCAAAGAGGACATACAGAAGGTCCATAGACACATGAAAAAATGGTCAACATCACTAGCCATCAGAGAGTTGCAAATAAAAACCACAATGAGACACCACTTTACACCTGTCAGAATGGCCATCATCAACAAATCAACGAACAACAAGTGCTGGCAAGGATGTGGAGAAACGGGAACCCTACTGCACTGCTGGTGGGAATGCAGACTGGTGCAGCCACTATGGAGAACAGTATGGAATTTCCTCAAAAAACTAAAAATGGAACTGCCTTTTGAACCAGCGATTCCACCGCTAGGATTATAGTTGAAAAATCCTAAAACCCTAATTCAAAAGAACTTATGCACCCCTATGTTCATAGCGGCACTGTTTATAATAGCTAAGTGCTGGAAACAGCCTAAGTGCCCATCTGTAGATGAGTGGATCAAAAAACTTGGTACATTTACACAATGGAATACTATGTAGCAGAAAGAAAGAAGGAACTCCTGCCATTTGCGACAACATGGATGGAACTAGAGAGAATTATGTTTAGTGAAATAAGCCAGGCAAAGAAAGAAAAATACCATATGATATAACCTAATACAGGAAACTAAAGAACAACATAAACAAACAAACTATATAGGACAAGGAGCAGAATAGCAGTCAATAGGGGGGAGGGGGGAGGGAGAGAAGGGGGATAAGCAGGGGAAGGGTTTAGTCACGTAATGTGTATAAATGACTCATGGACATGGACAACGGGGAGGGATATGATTGTGGGAGAAGGGGTGGGCTGGATGGGGGGGAGCAATTGGGGAAAAATGGGACAACTGTAATTGAAAAACCAAAAAATAAAATAAAAAAAATCAAAATTAAAAAAAGAAAAATAGACATGTCCACAGAAAACAACCAAAAACAAAGATGCAAAGGGAAAGAAAATGTGAAGTGGTGAGTACACAAATAGGTACTAACAAGACAATTGGTATCATTCATGTTCATTTGAAATTCTCTCTCAACAATATGAATGAAAGCAGAGAGCCCTACAAGTCTGAATAATGCAATTCTAACACTTGTCCCTGAAATTCCTAAACTATAAACCGTTTTAAACAGTCATCATCTCCTGGGACATATGTTTGTTATTTTCATAATATTTAATTCATATTTCCTAGAATAAAACGGTTTTGTTACTCTATGAAGACTAAATACACCTGACAGAATAAAAATCATTTTTCTATTTATAAAATAGTTAAGTAATCTATATTCTTGAATCAAATGCCCAAAACTATAAATATGAACTCTAAAGCATGACTTTGAAGTAAAGGTTAATCAGGAGTATAAGTGGATAACTGTGTTTTGAGAAGCATGAAACTAAATGAAAGGCACATAACTAACCTCTTCAACTAAATATTATGATTGCGTTAGCCTTCCAATATTTATCATACCCAATACATGTTCACACAGAAAATACATTCCCAAAACTTGCTTAGGTACATTTAAATTTAAGTGTGACATAATTTTACTTTGTACAGAAAACAAATGTTATATAATATAACAAATCTTTATTATATTTCTTCTTATACCCTTTATTATACTCAACACAAACAGTAGGGAAAAAATCCAGGTATAAAGAATTATGTTCTTTTTAATAAGTTATTTTTCCAAGGTAAATATGGCTGAAGTTTCAGACTGAAAAAAATATGGCTTCCAGTCCCACTTGGACCACTTGACATATTGAGTTTCATAGATGTGACATCTCAAATTTATATTAGTTCTGCCATTTACTCGCTACTTCCTTACTTTCAGGAACAAAATGAGATTGCCTGTAAATATTTTAGAGAGAATCAATTTTTGGCTTCTCTTCTTCCTTTTCTTTCTTCCTTCCTTCCTTTCTTCCTTTTGTTCTTTCCATTCAGCTTTATGCAATGAACATATATGCCAACGTCAGGCTGTGTAACTGATTACCTATATAATCTTACGTGATTTTAAATGATTTGTTTTTCCTTTCTATGCCTCAATTTCCTCTTCTGGAAAATGGGAACAATAGTATCTAAATTATAAGGATGTTGTGATGCTTAAGAAGGTAATGAAGCTGCAGCAATTAGAAGAATGCCTCATATTTAATGATTAAATAAGTGTTGATGAAGTATTATTTAAAATTGTTATTGATTTTTTCTAAGTATTACACTTGAAGACAGTCATGAGAGAGAGAAAAAAAATACCTACTTTCAGATCCCTAATTTTATTTATTTGAGTTAAATTTATCACTACTTATAAGACAAGCAAAAGGAGCACCATCTCAAAATTTGACCAGAATAGTAGGCTTTACTTAACAAATAGTAAATCGCTTCTGAGAAGATGATTTCCTAATTTGACTTGAGAGATCCAACAGGCAGGAATGAGCTGGTTCCAGCACCTTCGTACAATGCTAATGATTTTTTCCTGTTGAATTAATAGGATTGAAATGTTTGTGATTTCTGCAACTGTTGGGAACAGTGGGAGAGCTTCCACCAGGACACTGACAGCCTTGTGCCCCTCACATGGCTGTGTTTAGATAAAACAGGAATGCTAACAGTTTGTCTAGAGTGCTCTAATCTTAAATTAATAATCATTATTTTCACTAAAGGCAGATATTGAACATCTCCTCCATCCCATGGAGGATTTGTATATTTATTTATGTGTGCATGAATGGGTAACGTGTTGTGCACATAAAGAAAGATTTATGTTTTGAAGCAGGTGAGTGGCTAGGGCTTACTGTTTGATTAATTATCACAGCAAGAAATGATTAAGATTTACCAACATGGAGAACATTTTTACTTTGCTCAAATGCATTATTACCCCCTTAGATCCTTTCACTGGCTTCCAATGCCTCCTGTTTAAAATTTAAATGTTATTTTGTTCATCTATATTGAGCTTTTCTACTCTCAGAAATACTACTACTAACTGATTCATTTCTGCTCATTTCCCCATAATGTTAATACCATCATTAAATATGTTTTTCTTGGCTCATTCTCTCTCCACTCACATGGCCTCATCTGTGCTGTCATGTATCTGTCATGTGTCTGTTCTGTTAGCTTCACAGTGCAAACAATATAGTGCAAATGTTTCTTTGTAATGTACTTTGCTTATAATGCCTAAAAGTAATGCACTGTTATTAAAAAGTAAAAATAATTTCCAAGTATAAAGATGTGCTTTTACTAACTTTAATTTTGAGAATATTAATAAATAGAGGAAATAACAATAGAACAAAGAAAGAAAGGGATAATGAAACAGGAATCAAAGTATTACTTAATGCCATTATGAGTAAAATATCTCTAAAACAAATAAGCACAAAAATTCAGTTGAAATTTCTAAAAAGAAAACTAATATAAAATAAGTATAAGTATGTGCAACTTAATTTGTATAAAAGACAGGAGTCTTTTTTTTTTCTACAAAATTAACATATCATCTATTTTTCTTTTTATAGGGAACTTGGCGTCAAACTTCTTTTAAAATAAATAGCACTATTTTTACTTAGGCATGGCAAATTTAAATCACTGAGCCCAGATTAAATTTTCTCACTACCTTAGTTAAAAAATTAATTAATATTTTGGAGAACCAATATTGGAAGTGTTAAGAATAATCACTTTGGGCATTTTGTATAAGTGCTTCAGATTGCTAAATGCAGTTGTCTCTCCTCCCTGACTTTCAGGGTTAGTTAGATTTTTTTTTTTGCTCTTTCTTCCCTTAAATGTCAGTGCTAAGACCATTTTATAAAGACTTTATGCACAGGGATGTACTTACAATGAAAAGTGGGATGTCTAAATCTTGTAAGTAAGCATATGCCATGACCTTAGCTTTTTTTATTAGAGCATTTTAATTGTTACCAATATGAATATTTTGTTTAAACTCCAGACCAGAGTGGGGGCGGGGGGAGAGAAAGAGAGAGATGATCTGTAAGTGCTAGATACACTTATGAGAATATATACTATATTGGAAATCCAGCATTTGGCAAATAAATTGAGAATTTGGTTATTACATAGATTTTTTCCTCCAATGTGTATATACATATACATTCACAATACAGGGATTGGCAAAAGAAGTTTAATAATAATTAATACAGTATTTAATAAATAAAAACACAAAACTAAATTGTATGTTTCACATACAGCTGTAAACCTACATTTGCCCTATCCTATATAGACATATACACATATATAATATAAAAATAACATATCCTGAATGTTATTTTCATCAATTATTTATCTAATTAACACACACACACATATACACTGAAGTGCATGCATGTATATACAATTTCCATATTTTAAGAAAAGCCTTAATTAATATTTCTGCCTCATAAAAACGTGGAGATAATTACTAATTGTGGTGTCTAGCCTCTAAAACTGCACTGTCAGACCTTGTTCATTACACACTAATTATAAAGAGACCATTAACATCAATGCTGTGAACTTTTGATGTAGTTCAGGATACAGTCTGGTATGATCCAATTAAAACAAAAACATTTAAGGAGGTAAAGTAACCATTAAAGCCAATTCATTAGACCTTCATATTTTGAGTTCAGCAGTACTGAATATGCACATTCAAGCAGAAAAACTTGAATTGCTGATATATTCCAATATATACTGTAAATTTTCAAGGTAGGATAGCTTTAGAGTGCTGATGATACATTGACAAAGCTAGTGTAATGATTTAAACAACTGTTATGAATTATAAATATTGAAACCAATATCAATGGATGGATATAAAGTAGATTCCTCTAGAATTATGTTTTGTTATTTTTCGGACAACTTAAAAGAGATCAATTTTATTCTATGTATATATTGGCTAGTTTACATACTTGTCAAAAGTCAAATTTATTCGTGAAAGGGATGAATGAACAGTAGTTAAACCATAACAAATCACAGTAGAAGGTTCAGGGCTCTCTCACTTTCTAAAACTGTTCAGATCATTCAAGTATATATCACTAAGCTAATTCTCTAGGAGTAGCCATGTGCTTTCAAATGCTGGTGTGCATTTGCTCTGATCCTGACGACGCTCCATAGCTGTCCTTTAAAATTATTGTTATTCTGTCTCTACTTGATCACACAGTTGTGGTATGTCAGCACAACAGACTCCATATGTGACTTACTGGATGTTGCTCATGGTGGCTCAGGAAAAGAATACAACAGTAAAAACTGTATAATTATTTGTGAGATCTGAACCCCTGTTTACACTCATTAACACAACATAATATTGCTAAAGGATACCAATGCAAACACAAACATGAATCACTCAGCTAGACAATTGGCTTTTTAGCAGCAAATGATTTTATCTTCTTGAACATCACTATCCACAATAATATGACAGGGGTGTGGGGAACTTTCCATCAACATTTGCAATATGTAACAGTAGGTGTGCCTGTTTTTAACTCTACCAGTATTTTTGACAATCAACAACTATGACGATAGGATGATTAAATCCATTCTCATCCTCCTGCATCCACTCCAGGAACAATATCAACAAATACTATATCAAAATCAACAATGATTTATGAAGAACATTGTCTTTCCTAGTCATACTAACAACTGAACACTAGCATTTATAAAGTGTTTTTCAATATATTTTAAAGTGCAGTTGTACAATGCCTAAAATCAGGACTAATATCTGTACTACAAGTTGGACACCTACTCCTTACTAACTACATGTATACCTCTAGGTTTCAACACAACCTTCTGGTTTAAGCTCCCCCTCAGAAAGAGAATGAACTAGAAGACAAAATCTACTTTTTAACCAGAGACCTGACACTGATCAATCACTTCATGCTAGTTTTACATCAAAAATATATTGCAAGAAGGAAAGATCAGGATCAGAATAGCACAAATAAAGTGCAGGCACAATGAGAATCGGTTTTAAATCTCTCTCTCATGCTCCCCCCCACACACACACACCCACACATACACACACACATACACATCAGATGTAAGATATTGAATAAGTCTTTTAAAAAGTAGACATTATCTATTCTTCAAAAGGAAGATCATTATTAAACAAGAAGAGGATGACAGAAATTCTACAACAGAAGAAATTACCACATTACCAAATCAGTAAGAAAAAAGCCATTAAATATGTTATGTTAGATACACTCAAGAAACATACATAGAGTAGAAAAATAATTTTATAAAATGTAGTTTGCCATGAGTAATAACAATCACTTAAATAAGTGGTAATCTTGATTATTTCTTTGATTTAATACAATAACTCCCTGGCTGGTGTGGATCAGTAGATTGAGTGCCAGCTTGTGAGCCAAAGGGTCACTGGTTTGATTCCCAGACAGGGCACATGGTTAGGTTTCCGGCCAGGTCCCCAGTTGGGGCATGTGAGGGGCAACCACACACTGATGTTTCTCTTCTTCTCTTTCTCTCTCCATTCCCCTCTCTCTAAAAATAAATAAATAAATTCTTAAAAATATATTTAACTCATGTAGTAGTATGAAGTACTTAGACAAGGCTTGATGACTCATGGAATGTAGAAATTGAATAAGAGGGGAAATAAGAGCTGCCTCTAAAACTAATCTGGTAAATGTTGTTATAGATAAGATTATTAAGGACTGGCTGCATAATGTTAGGAAGTCCAGTGCAAACTGTGAGGCCCCTCGTTCAATAGCATCACACAGGCCACACCTCCATGAAACCATCCCTGACTCACTCACCAATTTATTGGGGCATAAAGCACAAAAGGAAAAGGAAAAAAAGTTGGGAATACTAATCAACTGGTGTTTTAAATAAATTCCATATTATAAAATTAGGATAACCAAGAGTGAATCTATTCCCCCCATTTGAGCTTCTTTCATTTGAGGCTCTTTCCTAATGAACCCTGTCTCTTTTCCCAGGAGAGTGTTAAACCTATCTTCAGGTCTTGGCTCTGTGGAAGGAAGGCAGAGCTCACTTCACTGTGACCCCTGAATTTTCTCTTAGTGCCTCCGCAACAGAAACCCCCCTCTCTGTGTGTCTCTCTGTCTCTCTCCCCCACACACACACAATCAGAGGGTGCGACTGCCCTGCTGGCCTGCCTCCTTCAGTTCTCCATCACTCACCCATACTTCCTTTGTTCTGCTGTGGCTAGAGTTTTATCCCTCACAACATTAAAACTACGGTATTGTCTCTGGGTACTGGGCCAACTTCGAGCCTCCCTGGATTTGAGAAAAAATCCATTACCTTCCTTTTAGTCTACTCTGTGTCCTGTCATTGAGTTGACATGTGCCTATCAGGGGTTATACAGGAGGGGTGGGGAAGCTTTATCAGCCTTGGGATAAGTGGCATTTAACAATCGGATGTTGAAACACAATCCTGTATACTTCTTTTTCTCAGTCCAATGTGAAAATCAAAGTATGTCCTCTTTTCATTCGAGGGTGGCTCTGCTGCCCTTCAGAGAAAGATACAGCTTGTTTAAAATTAAATTTATTGGGGTAACATTGGTTAATAGCATTATACAAATTTCAGTTGTACAGCTTTATAACACAACGTCTGTGTTGTTGTGTTATATCGTGCACTTACCACCCGAAGTCTAGTCTACTTCCCGCACCTTGTTTTTGACCCCCTTTGGCCTCCTGTCCAAAGCTTTTAGACACGGGACACACTGAGTCATCGTGAGGAGCAGAGGAGATAGCAACACAGAACGAGTGCTGCTGAAGTTAAAGTGGGAACTTCCCGACAGAGTGCTGTAACTCCAGAAACTGTGATTAGGGGAAGAAAGGAGGTCTACTGCCTGTGCTAATGAAGGAATGGAGGCATAGAGAAGGCATCTCCCCTCTGTGTATGAGGGGCCTAAACTATGATGTGCAATTTCTGCTTCTCTCTGTGCCCTCCTATCAGTGAAGCCGCCTTTGTTTTTATGACAATAAAAAGCCACACCTCCCTCCTAGAGAAAATCCATCTTTGCAAAAAGAAAAATAACACAAGATATTCATCACCAAAGCATAAATCAGAATGTCAAATGAAACTTTAATATAACAAAATATGACATATAATCAGCTTAAATGAACCCATTAAAATAAAAAGAAAATGTATTGTGGATTAAATTTAAGTCTAAATATGTTTTGTCTAAAATAAACATAAGGAGGTTTAGAAAGAAAATTTCAGAATAAATATGTAAGTGAAATGAGCAGGTCCAGAGACATAAAACATCAGCAGAGAGGCAGGAGTAGATACATTAATATCAAACTCATAGGTAAACCTTTTGAGGCCAGATGATGTATCTTATTTTTAAATATAATATATAGGATCTGTTTAAGACTGAGTGAGCGCACAATCATGATGATAGATTCCTAAGAAGTGAAGTATCAGAAACACAAGTGACATTTAATTCTGTATAAAACACTAGCTTATAACAAACAGTTAACAATGGGCCCAGGCATTTTAATCTTTTTATTTTATATTATTACCAAGTTCTCCCCTATGCTTTCCAACATCTCTACCTCCTCTTAAGGGACTCAAGTTGGGTTTTTATTTTTTTTTGCATCTATATTTCATAATAACATAGATACTTTACAAGTTCTAAAGCAGAGCAAATAGACCATCAATTCATCAAATATATTTTATTTCATTTTAGAGATACATAAAAAAGATTACATTTTGCCCCCTGGCAAATTCTTTTATCTTTTATTCCTGTTTGAATCTCCCAATGACTTCAAAAAGACATTTTCTCTAGGAGATGTGGGTGAGGTTTGTAATGTATAAATCTAAGTTCTAAATGTCAAGACATGACATAACAATGATTCATTTTTTAACTAATGAAAAAAGCCAACAAAAACAAAAACAAGTTAAAAAGAAAACATTCTCACTCCTAAAATGTCTTTACCTTACTACAGAAGACAAACTTCCACCGAATTCATGCACTGAGGAGGTATAATTTGTATAGTGCTGTGTTATATTAACAATTCCAGGTAGAATGATATGTCAATCTCCCAAAAGCCAGGCACTGAGATGTTATTCATTCTGATACTGTCCTGTCTTCAGGGTAACCAAGGACATTTTCTCTCACTGTCTAATATGGTAGCCACCAGCCTCGTGTGCTTATTTAACAGTTGCAATGTGGCAGAGACAATGGAGGAAGTAAACTTTAATCATGTTTAATTTTTTTAATTAACTAAAATTTAAATTTAAAAAGCCACATTGCGCATTGTTTACCATACTGGACAGCACAGTTCCAATTGCACTCTAAATTGGTGATCCGCTAGGAGGTGTATGGTTAAAAGTGAAATTAGTCTTAAGCTTACAGTTTAGTGCTGCTGACAATAAACAAGTAAACGAATAAACAAAAAATTTCAAATGGAAACTGATAAGAAGAAAAGCATGTTATAAGTTTCATATCTGTAGTTCTACAAAATGTACCCAGGTTTTCAATTTGATTTTTGTTAAAGGAATTTTCCACTTAAAAATTAATGGGGAGGGCTCTGGCTAGTGTGTGGCTCAGTGAGTTGAGTGCTGGCCTGCTAACCAAAAGGTCACTGGTTCAATTCCTAGTCAGGGCACATGCCTGGGTTGGCAGGCCAGGTCCCTGGTTGGGGGCGTGAGAGAGGCAACCTATTAATGAATCTCCCCTATGTGGATGTTTCTCTTCCTCTCTTTCTCCCTCCCTTCCTCTCTCTAAAAATAAATATGACATAAAAAATAAATAAAAATTAATGGGGAGGTCTAATCCAATCAGGAAAAGTAGTTCAGAGGACCTGATGGGAGGGTTACAGTATGCAGAGCAGACTGTTTTTCTACTCCTTTTACCTTTTTTGTCATTCTAGTCAAATAATACTCTGTTTCTGCTTTAAACACTGTGACAAAAGCAACACAATATGCAATAACTTTGTAAATATAAGACATCCAGTAAAACTGTCAAAAACACATCTTATTACAAATTAATATTTTGGACAAACACTTTTTTGTAATAAAGTTAATATAAAACATTTTTTGTTATGTTTAGAAATGTATTGATTAACAATAAATGAGATTAATTATTATTTTAATAATTGGCAGTAACATGCTGTTGTCATCTATTTCTTTCTGAAGTTATCCTTTTTAATTAAATAGTTCTTAACCTTGTTTTCATTTTGTTTGTTGGAAGAGTCATGTGTGTGTGTGTGTGTGTGTGATGCTGGAGTAGGGAAGAGGTAAATTCACTTCTGAAGCAAATCTTGCAGTCTAAAATTTTCAAGAAGTATTTTATGAAGAGATTAAAAAATACAACATACCATACTTAATTTAAACAGACTTTAGGAATTCTGATTCCTTGAAAATTTATAAAGAAGCATAATTTCTGTTCACCTAGTTTTATAATTATGTAATAAATATATTAACCAGATGAAATGGATAAGTGTAAATACATAAAGAATTTATATTAGAAACTAAAGTGAAAAGTTTAGTTCTTTCTAGATGAAATAATCCCCAAATTGTAATATTAAAATTTTAAAATTACTTTAACCCATGTAACCAAAAATTTGCTCATTTCAGAATAGAACATAAAACTTTATATTCATTATGATTATGAGAAGTCAAACAAAATCATTTAATTTCTCATAATATTCTTATAAAGCAGATATTATCCTCTTTCTAGAGAGAAAGAAACTGGTACCTATGAATATTAACTTAATTGCTTATATCACAGTTAGCAGGCTAAAAATACTTTTGAAAGTTAGTACTGTGTTTTTCCTTTTTGAACCTACAGTATGTAGTTAGGTGAGTGACTGACATATCACAGGCGCACAGAATAAGTCTGTTCAATTGAATTAAAGTATTGAAGTTGGCAATAAAATTTTTTTTGTTGTTGTTGTTTTTTAGCATTACAACCCATCATCTTTTCACTGCATTGTATAACACTCTATTGAATAAAGGGATACATTTTTTTGTAAATATATATATATACATATATGTATTTATACATATGTATATATATGTGTGTGTGTGTGTGTGTGTGTGTGTGTTTCTGAGTTTCATTTCTGAATCTTATATTCTTTTGCAATATAAATATTTGTGTCTGTGCCAAGGGGACTATGGTGGATATTGGTAATTTTATACCAACTTTTGTTCTCTGCTTAGCTGAAAATATTGTCCATCTAATCATATTTTCCAGCACTCTCTACAACTAGGTATGGTCATGTGGTTGATTTCTGGACCAATTCGAAGGTTAACTCCTCAGTGCTCTTTCCTGATAGCTTTCCTAGAGTGACATTGGAAAAGACGAGTTGAAGATGTCAGAACTCCCCTTCCCTTAGGTCTTTGAATAACTTCATGGAGCACAATCATTCATGGACCTGGAAGAGTTTTTATGGACCATTAAAATAAAATTGTTTGTTTTACTTTATTCTACATTCTCACATTCTTTAAGTCACTGAATTATTTTTAGTTCTCTTGCAAAAGATTTAGTTTAAATTAATTAATACAGTAGTATAGATCTAAGAGTTCAGTCCCAGGTTTATTTAGATTATCATCATTGAGTTATTTCATTTATTTATTCATTCAATTTCTATGTGTCCTCATTAACAAAATGAAAATCCCTACAATGTGAAAATGAAAAATAGATAAGAGTTTACCTTTCAGAATACAGGATTAGATTCTAAGCATTACATAAAAAGCAGAGTCAAATTTATATAGCACATATGGGGGAAAATATTAACTCTCCCTACCCCAAAAAAGAAAAAGAAGTCTGACTATTGTATAAAGAAAATATCTAATTGCAATTATTAAACCTCTTCATATGCACAGCTAGTGTCAATTATTTCAATACAAATAAAACTAAAAGGTTTTTGTGTAGATTAAATGTAAAGAAGTATAGAAAATAGGATTATACCAAACTCTGAGCACCTAAAAAATAGAGTAAGATCTTCCAATTTTCTGTTATTAAAAATCTTAAATAGCTTAAAGGCTTAGTCTGAATTTCTTCATGTGTTCTCAAATGGCTTAGAAATTTAAATGTCAGTAATGATCTCTTAAATGCATCCAACATTATTACATGTCTTGGCGTGATATAAAGCTAAAAATATGCAAAGTCAACAAATTGATATTAAGATGTATATCTTAAAATGTGTTTTTTGATATTATGAAACAGATTATGGCAATTCATTGAGTTAGTCCAAATAATAAATATCTAAATTCCTTTGCATAGAACTCTTAGGTACTAGGAAAAAATTTAATAAATATACACTATAAATCAGTTTGCGTTTAAATGCAGAGTTCGACATTTAAAAATAAATGTACAGCAAATGATTTTTAGACTCATAAGACTACTTAATTTTTATGTATATATATAGTGCATATATATATCATTTTTATAGAACAGAACATATATTTCCTTTACAACCTGTGCATAAATAAATGAATGCATAATAAATACACATAAAAGTAGAAAAATAATCAAATTCAGACAAGGCAACATGCAAACAATAACAACCAATAATTAACTAAATAGCAAATGTAGTTGAAAGATAAAACCAGACCCAAACAAAAGTCATATTTAGTAGCAGGAAAGTGAAGTATGAAAGCACAAGGAAATGAAAATATGGTTGGATTAAGATTAAGACAATTCCAATAAGGACAATATAATTTTAATTCCAGTTTTAAAAAATTGACATGGCCCAATATTTTACACCTGTGATCTCCTCTTACTCCATTTTTCTAGAGAATTCCAAAAGACAGGAAGAAATTATGCTGTCACAGTAAATAGAAAGAGATCAGAGACCATGCTTATTAAAAGTATGGCATTTGGTAACACTGGTACAATGAAGGCTGACTGCAAGATCCATTACGGAAGACAACCATGAGACTGACTTCCAAGGAGTCTTGGGCCAAGTTTGTCTGGTCTAGATCTCAAGTTTGTTTAAAAGTAGGCCTCAGAAATTAATTCTCTTTAATAGTTAAAACTGGTCAATTGCATGTAGAGCTTTCTATATTATAATTCTAAAGAGGTGGAATATGAACAAGTTTTATATAGTGAAAATAAAAACTTACTAATCACACACACACACACACACACACACACACACACACACATTCATAAATGTACCTAAAAACAACAAAAGCTTTTAAATCTCATTCTGTCCTTATGCTAGGGAAATTTTTATTTAAGTTTTAAAAAGTCAATGTCATTTAAAAGATATCACCCAGACAACAAGGAGCTTATGACTCAGACAGGAGTTAACTTTAATTCCCTTGGGTTACAGCCATTAATAGTTGCATGTTAAAATTTTTATACAGATTATATGAGATGTTCCAATTCCAGATTTTGAAACAATCATAGATAATTAAGTTATACCTCTATTAAGCTAATGGTTAAAAATTTGAAGAAAGTGACAGAAATTTTCATAATATAATTTTATAATTTAGCTTAAAAACATCTGGTTTCCAAGATGAAACAGAGGAAAAATATGAAAGACAGAAACCACACAATTATTCAGCATCCTCTAAAGCAAATTTATGGAATAGAGTTCATTGTCATATTCAAGGAAAGCTCAATAACAAAGAAGCAAGAAGGCTGAGGTTGATGTCTACAGCTTCCTTAGTATAGCACAAATTCAGTGATTTCTAAGCAAAGAAGTGATTGTTGCCAAAAATAATAATACAGATTTGCATCATTGCTACTGGTATGCACATTTATTAAGAAAACCTTGGTTTCTTGGTGTTTTTAATTTATGTACATGTAAATGTATGTATAATATAATTTGTTCCTAAAAACCTGAAATAGCATAAAATAGCAAGATGAAATTAAAAATTTTGCTTTTCTTTTTTAAAAAATATTTATTGTATTTTTTTCATTACAATTTAGTCCCCTTGCACCCCCTGCATCCCACCCCCCACGATTACCATACTGTTTCCATGTCAATGAGTCCTTTTTTCTTTTTGCTCAATCCCTCCACGTCCTAACCTCCCCCTCACCACTAGGTGTTATCCTTTTCTCCATCTGTAAGTCTGTCTCTAGTTTGCTTCTTTGTTCAGTTTGTTTATTAGATTATACAAATGAGTGAAATGATACGATATTTGTCTTTCTCTGGCTTATTCACTTAGCATCATGTTCTCCAGGTCCATCCATACCATCACAAAGGGTAAATTTTTTTTTTTTTTTTTTTTTTTTTTTTATGGCTGAGTACAATTCCATCGTGTAAATATTCCATGGTTGTTTTATCCACTCATCTACTGTTGGACACCTGGGCTGCTTCCATATCTTGGTGATTGTAAATAATGGTCCAATGAACATAGGGGAGCTTATGTTCTTTCTAATTAGTGTTTTGGGTTTCTTCAGATATATTCTGGGATCACTACATCAAAAGGCAGATCTATTTTTTATTTTTTGAGGTATCTCCATACTGCTTTCCACATTGACTTCACTAATCTGCACTCTCACCAACAGTGAAAAAGGATTCCCCTTTCTCCACATCCTTGCCAACCTTTGTTGTTGGTTGATTCATTGATGATAGCCATTCTGTCTGGTGTGAAGTGATATCTCATTGTGGTTTTAATATGCATTTCTCTGATGATTAGTGATATTGAAGAACTGTTCATATATCTATTGGCCATCTGTATGTACTCTTTGGAGAAATGTCAATTTAGGTCCTTTGCCATTTTTTAATTAGGTTGTTTTTGTTTTTGTTTGTAAGTTCTTTATAAATTTTGGATATTAAATCCTTATCAGATGTATTGGTGAATATGTTCTTTCATTCTGTGGGTTGTCTTTTTATCTTGTTGATGTTTTCCATTGCTGTGCAAAAAAATTTTAATTTAATGTAGTCCCATTTGTTTATTTTTTCTTTTGTTTCCCTTGCCTGGGGAGATACATCTGATAAAATATTGCTATCAGCAATGTTTGAGATTTTGTTCACTGTATGTTTTTCTAGGATTTTTGTAGTATCAGTTCTAACATTTATCTTTAACCCATGTTGAATTTATTGTTGTGTGTGGTGTAACAAGGTGTTCTAGTTTCATTTTCCTGAGTATATTGTCCAATTTTCCCAACTTCATTTATTAAATAAACTATCTTTAGTCATTGTATTTACTTGATTTCCCTGTCAAATATTAATTTACTATAAAGGTGTGGGTTTATTTCTAGGCTCTCTATTCTGTTCCATTGAATCTATGTATCTGTTTTTATGCTGGTATCATGCTGTTTTTATTTCTATGACCTTATAATATAGTTTCATATTAGGTAGTATGATTCCTCCAACTTTATTCTTTTCTCCCAGTATCACTGTTGCTGTGTGTGAACTTTTGTTGTTCCATATAAATTTTTGAAATATTTGTTCTAGTTATGTGAAATATGTTATCAGAATCTTGATAGGAATTGCATTGAATCTATAGATTGCTTTGGGTAGAATGGGCATTTTGATGATTTAAATCCTTCCTATCCCTGAACACTGTATATTCTTTCATTTATTTGTATCTTCTTCAATTTCTTTTTTCGGTGTCTTATAATTTTCCAAGTACATATCTTTTTTCATCCTTGGTTAGGTTTATTTATATGTAATTTATTCCTTATAAAGCAATTGCAAATGAAATTGTTTTCTTAATTTCCCTTTCTGTTAGTTTGTTATTGGCATATAAAATTGCAACCGATTTCTAGATATTAATTTTGTATCCTGCTACTTTGCTGAATTCATGTATCAGTTCCAGTAATTTTTTGGGACAATCTTTGGGGTTCTCTATGTACAATATCATGTCATCTGCAAATAATAACAGTTTTACTTTTTCCTTTCCAATTTGGATGCTTTTTATTTCTCTTATTGACTAATTGCTATGGCTAAGACTTACTATGTTGAATAAGAGAGGTGAAAGCAGACATCACTGCCTTGTTCCTGATCTTAAGGGGAACACTTGTAGTTTTTGCCCATTGAGCATTATGCTGGCAGTGGGTTCACCATATATAGCCTTTGTTATATTTTGATATGTTCTCTTTATTCCCACTTTGCTGAGGGTTTTTATCATAAATGGGTGCTGAGTTTTACCAAATGCTTTTTATGCACCTATTGATATGATTGCATAGTTTTTATCCTTCATTTCATTTATGTGGTAAATCACATTTACTTATTTGAGTATGTTGTATCAATTTTACATTCCCAAAATAAATCCCAGTTTTTCATGGTGTGTCATCTTCTTGATTAGTTTGCTAATATAGTGTTGAGGATTTTAGCATCTATGTTTATCAGTGATATCGGCCTACAGTTTTCATTCTTTGCAGTGTCTTTATCTGGTTTTGGAATGAGGATAATGCTGGCCTCATAAAATGAGCTTGGGAGTCTTTCCTCCTTGTAAGTTTTTTGAATTAGTTTGAGAAAGATGGGTGTTAGTTCTTCTCAGAGTGTTTGGTAAAATTTACCCGAGAAGCCATCTGGCTCAGGACATATGTTTTTTGAGATTTTTTTTTACTGCTTCAATTTCACTAGGTGTAATTTGTCTATTCAGATTCTCTGACTCTTTCTGATTTAGCTTTGGAAGATTGTATGTTTCTAGGAATTTATCCAATTCATCTAGGTTGTCCAGTTTGTTTGCATATAGTTGTTCCTAATATTTTCTTAATATCCTTTTCCATCTATGATTTTATTTATTTGGGTCTTTTCTCCTTTTTTCTTGATGAGTCTGGTTAAAAGCTTGTCAATCATGTTTATCTTTTCAAAGAACCAACTCTGGATTCATTGATCTTTGTAACATTTTTTAGACTCTATTTTGTTTATTTCTGCCTGATTTTTATTATTTCCTTTCTTCTACTCACTTTGGCTTTGTTGTTATCTTTCAAGTTCCTTTAAGTGTAAAGTTAGGTTGTTTATTTGAGCATTTTCTTGGTTTATTTATTTATTTTTATTTTTTATATAGGTCTGTAATACTATGGATTTCCCTCTTAGGATTGCTTTCCCAGTGCCCCACAGATTTTGGACTGCTGTGTTCATTTTCACTTGTTTCAAGGTACCTTTTGATTTTTTTCTTTGATCTTGTTGTTGACCCATTAATTGTTTAATTACATGTTATTTACCTTCCATGTCTTTGTGTGTTTTTCAGTGTTTTTCTTGTGATTGGTTTCTAGTTTCAGAGCATTGTGGTTAGAGAAGATGCTTGATATGATTTCAATCTTCTTAGATTTATTGGGATTGTTTTGTATCCTAACATGTGGTCTATCCTAGAAATTGTTCCATGTGTACTTGAAAGTATGTATATTCTGCTGCTTGGGGTGAAATGCTCTGAAGATATCAGTTAAATCAATTTTATCTAGTGTGTCATTAAAGTCTGCTGTCTCCTTATTGATTTTCTGTCTGAAATATCTATCCATTGAAGTCAATGGGGTGTTAAAATCCTGAACTATGACTGTATTGCTGTCACACTATCCCTTTACGTCCATCAAGATTGCCTTTACATATTTAGGTGCTCCTATGTTGGGTGTGCAAATGTTTACTAGGATTAAGTCACCTTGTTTGATTGTTCTCTTTATTGTTATATAGTGTCCTTCTTTGTCTCTCACTAGAGTCTTGGTTTTAAAATCTACTTTGTCAGATATAAGTATTGCTACCCCAGATTTTTTTTCCTTGACATTTGCATGAAATATTTTTTTCCGTCCTTTTACTTGTAAATTGTGTGTTTCTTTTTATTTGAGTTGGGTCTCTTGGAGGTAGCATATGTATATGGGTCTTGTTTTCTTATCCATTCAGCTACCCTATGTCTTTTGTTTAGAACATTTAAGCCATTTACATTTGAGGTGATTATTGATAGGATTATTGATAGATATGCATTTAGTGCCGTTTTATTATTACACTATTTTCTTCTGGTCTTTTTCTTTCTCTTTTTCTTCTATTTCTCTTAAAGCAAGCCCTTTAACATTTGTTGCAGTACTGGTTTGGTGTTAACAAACTCTTTCATCTTTTTCTTGTCTGGGAAGCTCCTTATTTCTCTTTTGATTTTAATGATAGCCTTGCTGGGTAAAGTAGCCTTGGTTGTTGGTCCTTGCTTTTCATCACCTTGGATATTTCATGCTATTCCCTTCTGACCTGAAATGTTTCTGTTGAGAAATTGGATGATGCTCTAATTGGTACTCCTTTGTATATAACTATCTGCTTTTCTCTTGGGCTTTTAGGATTCTTTCTTTGTCTTTAAGCCTTGTCATTTCAATATGATGTGTCTCAGGGTAGGCCTCTTCGGGTCCAACTTGTTTGGGATTTTCTGACCTTCCTGGACTTATGTGTCTTTTTCCTTCACCAGATTAGGAAAGTTTTTGGTCATTATTTCTTCAAACACATTCTTAATCTCTTTCTCATATTTTTCTCTTCTAATATTCCAAGAATGTGGATATTATTATGCTTCATGTTGTCCCAAAGGTGTCTTTAGCTCTCCTCATTCTTTTTAATTATTTTTTTATTTTTGCTGTTATGATTGGGTATTTTTTTCTACCTTGTTTCCCAAATTACTGACTCAATCTTCTGATTCATTTAAACTATTGTTTATTCTTTCCAGTATATTATTTACTTCAGATATTGCATTATTTATTTCTGAATCATCCTCTTTCATGATTTCTATGTCTTTTTTCATGCTTTTGATTATCCTATAATCATTATGAACACCGTGTAACCTCCCAATTCACCACTAGTTTTGGTGAACTGTTTCTTCTGTCTGTCCTTGGTTACAAGGTTTCTCTCCAGCTAGTGTTAGTTGGTTATTCAGGATGATTTCTCTGGAGTTTAGTTGTAATTCCAGATTGGTCCACGGAGGAGCTTAATGTAGATTCCACTTACTCCTCTGCTGTCCTGGGTCTCTCTCAATATTTTCTTTTAATTATGTTTGCAGATTAAAGGGAGGAATGATTGGTAGCAATGATTTCAGTTCTGGAGTCAGATTGCCCAGGTCAAAAACTGGCACCATTATCCACTAACTTAAACCACTCTCCAAGCTTCAGCTTCTTCACAAATTCAGGCCACGAAAAGCTGTGGCCATGTTTTCACCCCCAGACACCATCACTTTCTCTGAACACCGTATAACCTCCCAATTCACTACTAGTTTTGAAACAGAGACCTCGTCCTTCTGCAGCAAGTGTCTGGCCACAGAGGTGCAGGAGACTATGGTACAGTGTGGGTCCCCAGAGAAGCTATGTGAAGCCATTCCTCACTAGTTGCACACTTGCTAGGCTCTCAAAAAATATTTTTCTAATAGCTATACAAAGTGTACCAACTCATTGAGAAATTGATAGAGATAAAAATGTATTTAAAACAATTATTTCTTTATAGTTTAAAAAATTGGGATTCTTTTTTTCATATAACTTTTCCCTGTGAACCCAAAATCAATAAATGTTTACTATATTCTTTTCCTTGGAGTATTCTTCATATGTGAGCTCTTATTCATGCCTGTTAATATTTTTGGAATGGGCTACACAATAAAATTTCTTCACTTTGAAAGTTGCTTTCTTGTGAACAGAGTCACCAGTTTTAGACAAATGGTTGAGATTTTTAATTTATATGTAATGTTTTTCATAGGTATTCATTGCAATCAGCTTTAAAGTATTTCACAGAATACAGGTTACCAAATGGCATTAATACTTTGAAAGTGTGAGAAAATAATCTGTTATGAATAACAAAGTAGTATATATTAGGAATGATTTACTTTTAAAGTCATAGGAGTAGATTCAAAGGTTATCCAGCACTGAGATAATTCTTAAATTTCACTCACATATATATTTTCTTTAAAAGGAGGGAAATAAGTGGAGTTAGAGCTGTCTCACAGGAATTGTGCACATGTTGAGTGCATTCCTTTGGATGTATCACAGTGGGAAAAACACTATGGCAACAGACAAAATAAAGAAGAGTATTGCTTGCATCAAAGCACTATCTTTGTTAGTTTCTCAACAACTTTGTTAATTTGCAAACACAATACATCAGTTAATTTTTTTCCTAAAAAGTAAAACTAGGGTTACTTGGTATTTTTCTTTACTATTGAAGCTAGATCTTATTATTTAAAAATTATTTTAAATGATCCTCAAGAGATATTTAAATGATAATACACTCATAATCATAGAGTACTAAAGTCACAATATTGTCTATAATGGAACCATGGAGAGACAATGAGATTTTCTATGAAAGAGAACAAATTTCAATATTTGTACTTTGGTTCCACTACCTGAAAATAACAAATATCTTCCATGTAAAATATAATTATTTACAGACTCTTAAAAATTGTTTTCATTTAATTGTTCCAGGATCTCAGGTTTATTTAATCTTTTGAAGTCTTGATATCCTCATCCGTAAAACTGAAATCAATATCAGGACTTATCTCTTAGGCTTTTGAATAACAATTAAATCATGGCTGCAAAATATTTAGAACAGTGATTGGTACAGATTATTTCACCCACAAATATTAGGTGATGATAGTGGTATAATTTTTCTAGCAACAATTGCAATTTATTTTCTGTTTCTTTGAGACAAGTCTGCTAGAATCCTCTGATATGATAACCAGAAAAAAGCCTAGGGCCTAAGTAGTAACGTGAATTAAATTGAGACCCTAAAGACCATACCCCATGCACTAGGCTTGGCTCCTTTACTCACATATAATTAACAGTAAATCTACTTGCTTGACGTAAACTGGTAATAGCTTTTCAGGTTGTGTTGTGACAAGAGATATAGTTGACTGCCAGAGAGAGAAGGAAAAAAGAGGCAAAAAGAGAGGAGAAGAGGGGAGAGGTGATAGGGCAGTAGAAGACAGAAGAGGAGAGGAGAGAAGAAATGTATAAAGGATTTTATAAATGGCAGCTGTTCAGATAGTCAGTAATGAAGGGATCCATCAGGCCATAGCCCTACCAAGGTAGAAGAGGTTGCTGCTTACAAAAGAAAGGTGCCAAAGAGCTCTCTCAAGGACTTGGCACACAAGTATAGCATATACCCATTCATTTCCAAACATTAGAACATTAGCAGGAAAAGTAACATAACCCAACATCCCAGCCTAGATATAGCAAAAGACAGCCCCAACAAGCATTTTAAAACTGGGTTGTGCAAATTATTCTAAAGAGGAATACAATAGCAGAAACCTACAGATAAAAGACTAGAAACTATATTTCAGAGAGGAGAATAAAAAGAAAAAAATGAAAGAAAAATAAGAATGAGAAGAGGAGGGGAAAAAACATAGCAGAGTTGGAGAGGGGAAGGGAAAGAAAAAAGAAAAGAGGGAGGAAAAGGAGAATTATACTAAAATAGTTTTAGTCAGTCTTGATATCATTAAATATCCTAACACTCTTAACTCCCATTGCATTGGTAAATGCAATTATTGGGGTGGGTCAATCATCAATGGTGCGACAGAAGTGAAGTTTACTATGTAAAACAGCAAGCACAAACACAAATTGACATTTTAGTTTCCTCAATAAATATGTGTGTGTCTCACAAGTTATGTCAGCTACTGTAAGATGGTGTTAGAATACCACATAGCAGTTTCATTCAATAAGCTTTTTGAACATCTAATGTAGTTATCCCTTGAACCCTTAATAGGGGTCTATATGCAAAAGAAGGGAAATACAGCTTTCAAGCAAAGTAAGCCAAAGAATCAATACCTAATGGTTTGAATGGAGATGTTTAATATCACTTTAAATGAACTGACTTCCAAGTCTGATGTAGAGTCTAAAAACAAGCAAAATAGAAACCTATCTCAAGAAAGATTATGACAATCTGAAGGGCGTATAGTTGACAAAACAGCCAAAGAAAAGGAGTCCCTGAAACACACATGGGCAGTGACTTCCAAGCACTGTGCTGGAGAGAGAGTCTCCCGTAAGACCAGAGGGAAGGTTGTATTAGAATTATACGGATGCATTAAATTTAGGGCATTATTGCAGACTAAATCCATTAAACAGATCCCACTCTTGGAATTCCTTGATCACTAATCAACATCCTGGAAATTTACTTTCCATTCAGTTTTCCATCTGAGGAAAATTGATGAGTCAAGATAATCTAAATTGTGCCTGATTAATGTTTGTTCAGGTATTTCTTACTTAAGCTCAATTCCTGGAAACTGATTTACCTTGACAGTCATCCTAATAGGAATATATCCACTAATGGTTTGAGCTTCAACTAAAAGTACATAATATGATTTTTTTTTTCTAATACTCACTAGAGGGTAGAATTCAGGATAAAGTGAATCCTATTGAACAGTGTTCAATATAGCTTTCTTTTTTTTTTCTGAAGTATTAAAAATGTCTGTAGTAATCAATGTTGTCTATGGAGCAATCCCACCATACAGATATTAAAAATGATCCTTATTTTTCTTCTCCCTTCCTTCCGTAAACATTTATTGAAAGCCTTGTAAATATACCAGGCAATACAAAAGGGCTGAAACTGTGGAGATTCCTAAGTCTGAGTCCTACATCTCCTCCCTCAGTCTAGCCGAGTGAATAGGCTTGAAAAGTAATAGCAACAAAGTGTGATAGTTACTAAGAGGAAGGAATATATGGATTCACAAATCAACTCTTCAGTGGCAAAGAGTATGATTGAGAAAGGTTTAAAGATTTCAGGTTGAAACTATGATTCTAAAAGATCCCAGTCAAGGAAGATCTATTTTTAGTGCTGAGCTTATATCTATAGTTATTTTTGTATATTTATGACTTCTATTGTTTGCTGACATCCTGGAAAATATGGTTCCCCATTAAAAGTGTAAATTTTTCCCCAGTGGCAATAGTAGATACAAAGACACAAATAATAAAATACATTGAAATAAATTTATATCTCCTGCAGTTAGTCGGGTTTTCCAAACAAAAGTTTAAGTTTTTACTTATTTATATGAGAGATAAATATCAATGTGCGAGAAAAAAATTGATTGGTTGCCTCCCATAGAGACCTGGACTAGGGATCAAACCCACCCATGATCTTTTGGTGCTTGGGAGGGTGTTCCACCTATTGAGACACCCTGTCAGGACACATATATAACAAAGTTTTTGACGTAATTCAGTCCTCAGGAAACCTAACTTCCTGTAATGTCAATAAATTTAAAGATAAAGTGGTTTACTCTCCTTCTTTTCAGGGAAATACACTCTATACCAGTGAATAAAATATGCAAGATGTGACAAAGAAAATTCTACTCCTATAAAGTTGTATCAATTCTGAATCTAATGTGAAAATTTTTCTCTTACAAAAGACAATATTTTTAATAGCTTAGCAAGTTGGTTGAAAAAAATGGAACAAGTATAGATTTTAATCTACAATTTCAAAGAGTATTTTTGATGAACTCTAAAAAGAATGCAATAGAGTACTTACTACCAGAAAGCAAATATAAAAGAAACCCCTGTGATAAAGCATCCTTATATCCTTCAGATGTTTCTATGGCTTGGAGGAGATTTGGAAGGCAAAATGTCACTTTACATCAAACATCTTCCTTCCAGAGTTTGTTTTGTTATATCTTAATTTAAATCATTAATCAATGTACTTAAAGGAAATAAAATTAACAGGTAAATAAGATAGAAAAAACAAACATACAATAAAACCCCAGTTTATTTTATGCTGATTTTCATACTCATACTCAGGGAGGTAATGCAAAATATCAATGAGACTTAGTGAGAAAAATGTTAAAATATACAAGGTATGCGTCATCTTCCTTTGTACATATTTATATTTAATTTCCATAGAGAAGGATTTACTTTCATATCTTCACTCAGAAATAGACTCTGGTTAAAAATACCATCTTTATTAAATCTCAACTAGCTATCAAATAAACAAGTACATTTCAAAGTAGTATCCACATCCTTCAGGGTTCCTGTAAAGAAAATAATAAAGTGAGATATGAAAAAAAAAAAAAAAAAAGATTGTTCTTTGAAAGGAAGAGATCTAATTAAAAGGAGGTCCTAACAACTCCACAGATTAATTGAGAACCAACTGAGATAATTGGACCTATGGGAGTATGATTACACCCATCATAAACTGCTTTTTTCACAAGTATAGATTAAGTTCTTGATGCTTTAATTGAGTATAGCACTACAATAAAAATAGGGATAATACAGAAAAAATAATATTTGGGAATGCAGTCTCCTGAAGTTCTCTGGCATCATTAATGACTATTTCTTTTTCCACAGATGCAATTATCCAGGTTTCTTGGATCCACTTTGATAACAGTGTGGTTACAGTTCTATGAACCAAAATATACTCATGCTATTAAAAGTTGATGTGTAGACCACATGTAGCTGCATTGCAATTAGGAAATCAACAAGATCACATCACTTTGTAATTGAAATTAAAATGTGCTGCCTTTTTTTAATTTTTGAAGATGATATCTTTAAGTGTTCACTGTAACAAACACTGGCTTTTGATTAGATGATTTTCCAGAAAATAAAACCATAGAATTATGGAGTCTCAGGGAAACTTATCTGGTCAAACTCCCTATCTTTACAGTTGAAAGGTCTGCATGAAGACAATGGTTGAAAAGTCAAGAACTGAGCTAGGTCTTTATTGAAGCTAGGATGCATTGGGGTTTGTTTGGTAGTGGCAGAGTGTTTCCTTCTGAAAATAAATGACTGAGAAACCAAAAGTCATTTGTATACATCTAAATAACTTATTTTATATTTAAAAAGAAATCTCTAAGGGAAGTGTAGAGTTGGCAAATTCAGAATCACTCCATTTGCACTGGGTTTTCTTGTACATTAAATAGTGAAAAGTTATGCAAGTTTGTTAGGTAAGAGAGCAGAAATGATACTACTTGAGACAGAAAGAATATTCCTCATATTCCCTAAGTAAGCACATATGTCAGCATATAGAATAGGCTGCTCTTGCAGTCACTGTGTTCCTCCAACGAAGACCACACATTCTGCCAGGAGGCTTCCCCTACTGTAACAAATAGTTATCTCTCACATCCTGGCAAACTCTTCCTTCATTGGTCCTTCAATCATAAATCCACAGTTGTTGCCTTTTTAAACACTGAAGCCAAAGACACTTTTAAAAATACAAATGTCGGCATTTACACATCCTGGATTCTTAACCTGAGCCACAAAACACAGTAGGTCTTGGCTGCCCCCTATAACCCCAGTTTCATCAGAATGACCTCCTACTTATCCTTAAATGTCACATTCTATCTAGTTTTATAGCCCCATTGTATTCCTGTACTTCTTTATAGCTGTCATTTGAATTTTAATAATTTGTTTAATTAGATTTTGATTTACAGGAGAATATGAATGATTTTTTTCTTTCCTCTTCTACATCTCTCATTCCCTCCCTCTCTCTTTCTCACCCTTCCCCTCTCCCTTCCTTCCTTTTTCCCTTCTTCCTTCCTTCCTTCTTTCCTTTTTTCCTGTCTTCAGTCTTTATCATTCAGTCTTATTTTTTTTTCAATTTGTTCTCTTCACAAATACTTACAAAGTGTTCACCATGGTTTCTGCCTGCCCTAACTGCATTCTACATATTGACAGGGAAAGTAGATATTAAACCATTAATTGTAATACTAATTAATTATAGACACGACAAGTGTTAAGAGGACAAGATTCAAGGTGATATGCCACCTTTGCTCTATTAGCATCAGAACCAACAACAGAAACTGACAGGTAATGGGCCTGCCATAAGATCGTTGGTTGTGTTGTCAGTTCTAATTGGATTAAAATCTTAGACTCTGGATTTTGTTGCCTATGGACACTAGGCAAATTGATTTAGCTTCATAATTCTGTTTCTTAATTATAAATAGGACTTACAAAACCTTCTCGTTGGAATGAAATGAGGGGAAAAAAAGTTACATAAAGCACTAAGAAGAGAATTAGATAAACACTTAGACCTAGCTTTGTGGTAGTATTTCTAGAAAGGCAAAGATATCTTGAACTATGTAAGTAGATTTGTAAGAAAGGAAAGAATAACAAAACAAAAAATAGTGTATAGCTTTCCTATCTTTAGCAGACTATCATAATTTAAGTTACCCATAATTAAAACCTCGCAAAAATATGGAATAATTTATTTGAAGCACAAGGCATAAGGTAGCCAGCATTCTGGCATGAAGAATTTGAAAAAAAAAAAAAAAAGAATCAGCTTTAGAAATATTGCTTTATGTATAAGAAACCACCTGGCAAATGCAATAAAGCAGCTTTATTAATACAGTATGCTTCATGCATAAATCTGATCAGAATTGCTCCAGCAGCCAGTCAGTGTGCCTCAAGACACCCGCAGTAGGTAAAGAAATCATGTTTCCATACCATTTTCAAACTTCTATCTTTTGTGGCCTCTGCTGCCTGTTAATTTGTAATCCACAGTTAAGTCATACTTCTTTATTAGTGGCAGGCTTTGTTTACATGAGAGTTTTCAATTTCTAGCTTATCCTTGCCTCATTTATAAAATTATCATTAGATGCTTTTATATTTGGTAAACTGTAAGCAAATAAAATCTGTGCATTATTTTTTTATATTATAGGTTCTATTACTTAAATGTTTGTTTGAATTGGCCCTGAGAAAATTACACCAATCAAAAATATTGTCTTTTAATTTTCCCTATTTTATACTATGTAAACATATATATGTGACTCATTACAAGGTTTTAATCTTTATTTACATAATGATATTTCTAAATGTCACAAAGTGCAGGGTTAATATAGATATAATAGAACAGTTTAATAAAATAAAAATACTAAAAATTATAACTATGAAAGGGCTCATCTTATGTTAGAAATATTACATTTTCATTGTTCATTCTCAAATAATCAAAATATATAACATTTTGGTATAGCACTAAAAGCAAAAAAATTTCATAGAATTATCAATATTTATACCTTGCATGTCAGTCATTATTCTTTCTCTACTATCTACATATAGATTCACATTGTTTGGTGGGAAGTAAGCCAGGAAAAAAAGAAAGTCTCAAAAAATAGTTTCAGTCATTTAAATTTAGTTGATTACAAAAGGGTTCCAGCAATCTTCTTAAGTTTAGTTTGATTTGACATGAACTGAATAAATTAAACAAAATACATAACTTGTAGAATTTCACTTTTTATGATAATATGAAATATCCATTCAATCACAGGGAGCTGGTGTGTCATCCCTATGTGATGGTTCCCATCATACCAAACACATAAGAAAAAGAAAATAATATGCTTAGTCAGTGCTTTGCAATAGAACTTTCTTCAGTGATGAAAATGCTCTATATCTGTGATTTCCATATGTTATCCTCTAGCCACACATGGCTACTGAGTACCTGAAATGTGCCTACTGTGACTAAAGGACTGAATTTTTTCCTGCATTCAATTTTAATTAATTTAAATCTAAATAGCAATAGCCACATATAGTGATTGTCTATCATATCAAATGGCAGTGGACTATCTGAATAATTGTCCCCGCACCTACTCCTGCAATTTCTTAAATTCACATTTTCATTGAGAAACAAGGCAAATATGTCCAAATATATTTATAATTATCTCTTTCACGTTGCAGAAGATGACTCTTCCTGAGTCTCTTTAGTTATATTCATAAGGGACTGAAGATCACAGAAGACAGACTTGCTATTATGAGAATCAAATTCTGAGTCACCCCATCTATACCTGAGGGAATAAAAAGCCACCTTGCAAAACTAACATGCTTGCACTGTCCCTGCATGAATCACCGTCTGCTTCTGTGATGAGAAGAAGGCAGATCCCAAACAGATGGTCTATCAAGTGGCAAAAGAAAGAGGGGGAAACTGTGGAGTCACTTCTTTTTCCTGCTCATTCACTAGATTTTAACTCTGGGGGGAACTCATCAGCAAATTTTAAAAGATCTGTAACATATTTCCCAAGCATGTAAGTGTACAGATTGAGGATGTCCTGCCAAACATAATGCACCATGTATACATTTTAGTCCTAATTGTTCTAAAAAAGAAGCCCATGTATTTATTGTGCTTCATCAGGTACCAACACCTGGGCATTATTCAGCCCCAGAGTTTTCATATTGATCCCACGAGATGACTTAGAATACCCTAAGTGACGTATTGTTATTATCACCTAAGCATTAAAGTAGCCTACAATCAAGTAAAATCAGTACTCTGTGGGCAACAACTCTATTGTGTATAATCACAATTACTCATGCCCTCCTAACTTTCAGCCAATGTTCGTAACTACTCACCTTCAAACAGACAGCTTTGTTTTACCTACTCAATTTTGGGTCCTTGGCTCCCTGGGAAAATTTTCCATTTACCATCAACTGTTACTTTTCCTCACTTGATTGAATTTGGATATTATTTTCTAAGTATATGACATTGAAATCCTTCATGATTATCAGATTCTATCTGCATGATAATGAAATTTCTTTTTTTTTTAAATGTTGATTACTGCTAACACTTAACAAAGGAAGCTCCATGTACCTGAACAGTTTTTATTTACAGAGTATGAACTAACCCAGTGTTTCTTTCAAAAATGACATATTGTTTGTTTGCTTTGAAAAAAGAATCACTTTTGAATAATAAGAAGTAAAATTAAGAGATTTACCAGTGTCTTGGAAGGCAGGGCATAAATGTGGTACAATTAAATCACTTTACATTTTCAATATGCCTCATTTCTTTCAGGTTTGGGTCGTCGTCGGCAGCCGTCCGTCTCGAGAGACGATGGTGTAGCTTCTTAAGAGTCTATCTGCACCGCCGAGAATGGCTGTGCAGTCCGACTCGGGAGTGACACGGTATCTGTCTCCTCCCGTGTTGAATTGACATCTTGCGATGACGCTGGAGTGTCCTCTCCAGTGAAGCTGAAGCTACAGAGCCTGGGCAGGGTGATATGGAGGGTCTGCTGTTGCCCATGCAGCAGACCCCCCCTCTCTTCGCAGCTGAAGGGTCCAAGGGAAAGACGGAGTCAATACAGCTTGGCTTCAGGTGCGCCGCAGGAGTTGCCGGTGTTGACTACAACGTCAAACCGCCTTAGGGACTCCGGCTCCGGATTTCCTGTCGGGGTTTACTCCCTTAGCCTTTCCCCTGAAGAGGTATGCCGCAAGGCAGCGGAGGTTTTTTGGAGTCAGAGTTTTCCTTCTCCGCAGGTTTGGGTAGGATGTATATAATTTATTTCCTAAAAAGGGATCTCTTTGAGGGCAAAACAAGACTCTTTTAATAATTAAATTGGGCCAGAAGGCATACAAGGGAACTGCCCGAGGCAAACCAGGACATAGTGACAGTGGATTTAAGGATTTCTCAGATATATCATGGGAGTTTCCCTTTAGATGGAGACAAATCTTTGTAAATATACTGACCGAAGCCTTTCCTGAAGTGAGACCTGCGTGTCCTATGTTACAAGGGGGTTCATTAGTTCACTATGTTGGAGACGCCCTGATCCTCCTCCTGTTTTTATCTCAAGTCTTTGGTACATTTTCAGGCTCAGGATCCTGCTGTTTATTCTCTAAAATGTCTTTACAAAACTGCATTGTAAAACCTCCATTCTTCAAGCTCCTATTTAAATAGTGTGCTATAGACTGAATGTTTATCTCCTCTCAAAATTGATTATGTTAAAATGTAAGCCCCAATGTGATAATATTTAGAGGTGGGATCTTTGGGAGATGCTTCATAGAGATGGAGCCCTCATGAATGGCATTAGTGCTCTTATAAGAGACTCCAGGGAGCTTCCAAAAGACTCCTGTACCTTAACCAGGAGATGGACTCTCACCCGATCCTGAATCTCACCAGACACTGGATCTGTGGATGCCATGATCTTGGACTTCACACCCTTGAGAATTGTGAGAAACAAATGTTTGTCTTTTATAAGCCACTCTGTACATGGTAGTTTTGTAACAGCAGCCCAAACAGACTGAGGTATATTCTTTTCTCCCTGATAGCATCTCCAGTAACAAATGTGAAAATATTTTCTTCGGCTTCTAGGTTTGGACCACGTATTTTACCTCTCATTTTAATTGAAGTACGTTCCTTCATGTTGCAGATATTTATATATCATTCCTCCACAATAGCAGGAGTGATGCTTTTTCCATGTCTGACTCACCATGATGCCTGTCAGAGTGTGTTTTCATATAGTATGTATTGAGTTGATTAAAGAGATTACTGAAGAGGTAATTGAGGAAGTCTGTGATTGCATGGGAATAACACCACAGATACCGATTACTACCTCCAGTTATTGTCTACTATGTGCCTATGACTGTGATAAATGTTCTAAAATAGTATTTTACCTCAGTCTAAACTACACATACCTCACATGCCAATGAAGTTGAGATTCAAATAAAATTATTTATTTATTATGTCTCCCCTGAATAGAAGGTAAGTCAGGGGGGTGGGTAGAGATTTTTGTTTAGTTCAGTGTTTCATCCCCAGTGCCTAGAACAGTACCTTCCACATAGTAGGTGTTCAATAAATATTTTTGACTGAGTGAATTAAAAGTTTGTTTTACCTTTTACTATATGACATGCAGTTTAAAAGACCAATAAAACCTTGATTGAAATAATGCCAGGAAGCTGTAATTGTGGAATTTGAGGCCATCTTAAAAATAGCAATGGACCAGGAATTTCAAAAGAATTTGTTATTCTAACTTCCCCATGAATAACATTGTGTGAAGCAGCAATATTAAGTAGCATAAAACTGGGCAGAACTTGTTGTAGATAGATATGTCTTTTATTTTAAAGGAACCATGGAAAGGAAACTCCTATTTTTAATTGGGTCATGTGATCACACTGGTTTTATTCAGACATTATTTGATTTTATTTAAATTTTGCTCAAATTAAAATTAACAAAAAAAACAGAAAATGACTTGTTTTATAAGCTCTGTGCATGTCACATCACTCCACATTCTGCCCTTATGGGCAACAACTGCACCAGGATTCACCTCTTCTAGGGCAAAGTCAAAACATGGATTTAATCCAATTTTTAATCAGCTGTACAGATGGGTTTATTTCACAAATACACTGTGTTGCACAGATGGAAGTTCCTGAATGCCTGACAAGGTGTTAAAACTGCTACTGATATTACAAAGGAATTAAAAATCAGCACAGGAAAGTATAATTAGTAGGGACCTGGTCTCTGAAGACTGTATTAGCTTAGCACTTTTATTTTGTCCTTGGCAGGAAAAGAAAACATTTTTGCAAAAAAAAAAAAAAAAATTAAAGTACATGTTAGGTTTGCATGGCCTCAGGTTTTACCTGAAATATTTTTTGCTATATAAGGACTTACTGGCTTGAGTAACCTAAGCTGGTAGAATATATGAATTTTTATGTAGTTTAAAAAGTGTTCTAGGGGGTTGAATTTTTAAAAATGACATCCTATCTAAAATACAATTACAAAAGCATTACATCAATCATGAAACTGGTACATAAGGTATAAACATATTTTAGTTAAATATTAAGCCATTTCAATAAAACAAATAACGTAATAATCAGCTTAGGATAAAATGGCGCATGTAGGGTAGGGCTCAAACAATCAACAGCCTCTAGGCACTATCTGAAAATTTGCTTTAAAAACCTGTGGTTCTTTATTATAAGCTTATTTTCTTTATGGAAAAGAACTAGTAAGGAGTTGATTTTATTCTTTTGTTCAAGTAAATTCCAATATATTAAAGTTATTTGATTCATAATTTAGTATTTTAATTCTTTTCAATTTTCTTAACATTACCATCTTGTATTATATTACAGCTTACATTTTTAACCTAACATCTTTTTCCTTCCATCTCAATCCCCCCCCAATGCAAATATTAAAAGTTTGTGTTTATTCTCTTTACGAAGTGGAAAATTCCTAATTTCTACAAATTAAGAATTAGAAAGACTTTTAATGGCATAGGCACAAGTAACATGAATTATTTCCTAGTCAATAAAACTACAAAAGCAAGGAGAGTTAGGGAGACTGTTGTCAGCTGGTTGATTTATTTATTGGGTGTGGGGTGACTGCAGGCTAATGTGATCAATCATGGTAATCTCAGGCTGCCCAATATGGTAGACCCGTTTCCACAAGTGGCTATTGAGTACTTGGAATGTGATTAGTTCAAACTGAGATGTGCTCTAAATGTAAAACATACATTGGATTAAAAAAAAAAAAAAGTCTAAAATATCTCATTGATGTATTTATGCTGATTTCATGTTGAAGCGATAATGTTTTACACACATTGATTAATAAAATGTTTTTAAAATTAATTGTATAGTAAATGGATTAAAATTTATTTCCCCCCATTTCCTTTTACTTTTGTTAAGATAGGCAAATAGAAAGTTTAAAATTACATTTGTGGCTTGCACTTGTGGTTCATATTATATTTCTATTACACAGCGCTAGTCTAAAATTTTTTATTTATTTAGAATATCTGAAATAGGAGAGAATATCTGTAAGAGGTAATTACACATAGCTTCAGTCAGATAAATAAGCTTTCTTTTCTGTCAAATGGTAATGGATATTATTAATATTTCTAAATTAATGACCCACTATACAGCTATGGCTCATTTAACGTAAATTAATCTAAACAATTTCACATTTATGTGCTGTAGTTTTGTTCTTCACACTGCAGAATGCTAACTTTTCGTAAATCAGCAGGGCTGGTCCAGGACTAAAATCAAAGCAGCTCCATAGGCCATTTATTTCTCTGAAGGCACACATACGTAGTTTTATCCACTCCATGGGTGTCTGTTTCTCTCTGCACGCAGCCTCTGGCTTTTCCCTCTAGTCCATGTTTTCTTGACTCCTTGTACTATTTCATTTCTTGTCCTTCTAAGCACTGGCCAGCACATGGGCCCTACAGGCTATCCTTCAGCCTCTCTCTACATGTATGTATTTCTGCTTTTGTGCACAGTGTTCTCAGTTAATTATTTATTTTAGAATTTACATTCCCTAGAGAGGAAATCTGTATGTCCTTGCTCATCTTGTTATGCTCTGTTATAGCTTAGAGGTGACTGACTAGCCTTGGCAAGCTAAAAGGACAAGGTCATCTGGCAAAAAACCAGACAACTACCTAGATTATGTCTTGGCTCAGGCTATGAGCAGAATAGTTCCCTTCAAAAGTGACATGCTGAGGCAGGTGTATCATAAATTAGTCATGAAGGAAAGAAATAAACATAATTGAAATTAATAATTAGTGCCCCTCACAAAAATCAGAACCTTTGGTGTTTGCTAAGAATGTGCATATAATTTAATTGTTATTATTTTCATTCAAGTAAATTTAAGAAAGAAATAGAAACCAAACTGATAAAAACTCCAAATATGTTACTGAATGAAGAAACAAAATGAAGGAGATAATCATACTGCCATAATTATTTGTAATGTTAATATTTCATTTCACATTATATGTACTTCCTCTTAAAATTTATTACCCTTTAACACCTATATATTTTTTGACTTCCTTTAGCTACAACACTGCAATACTGAAATGTCTTGAATATTATCAAATAGTATGGAAAATTGCTTACTTATTCCTTTTTAATTTATGTTTATATTTATTTTAAAATTATTGAATATATTGGGGTGATATTAATTAACAAAATTACATAGGTTTCAGGTTACAGTTCTATAATACATCATCTGTATATTGAATTGTGCATTAAGTACCCAAAGTTGACTTCATGCATCACCATTTATCACCCCTTCACCCTCTTCTACCTCCCCCACCCCGCTTTCCTTCTGATAATCACCAGATTGTTGCCTGTGTCTGTTTGTTCTTTGCTTAATCCGTTCATCTTTTTCATCCAGACCTCCAACTCCCCTCCCTTTGACAGCTGTCAGTCTGTTCTCTGTATCTACGAGTCTGTATCTGTGTTAGTTTATTTTGTTCTTTAGAGTCCATATATAGTGAAATTATATGGTATTTGTCTTTCTCTGACTGGCTCATTTCACTTAGCATAATACTTTCCAGATTCATCCATGTTGTCACAAAAGGTACAATATCTTTCCTTTTTACTGCTAAGTAGTATTCTATTATGTAAATGTACCACAGATTTTTATCCATTTTTCTACTGATGGGCACTTGGACTGCTTACAAATCTTGGCTGTTGTAAATAACATTACAATGAACAGAGGGGTTCATATATTCTTTCAAATTAGTGTTTTGAGTTTCTTCAGATATAGTCCTAGAAATGGAATTGCTGTGTCATAAAGCAGTTCCATTTCTAATTTTTTTGAAAAAACCCCATACTGTTTTCCACAGTGGCTGCATTAGTCTGAATTCCCACCAATGGTGCAAAAGGCTTCTCTTTTCTCTGTATCTTCACCAAAACTTATTTGTTGATTTATTGATGATAACCATTCTGACAGGCGTGAGGTAATATATCTCACTGTGGTTTTAATGTGTATTTCTCTTAGTGATATTGAGCATCTTTTTATATGTCTATGAATTTAATTTTAATGATTGCTGTATCACTGAATATACTTTAATCTCATTAAAGGCTGAAATAAAACAGAACAAATCTCCAATTTCAAAATGTTTACAATAGGAACATTGTATAATCGAGAACTTCATTAAAAGTTCAGATTACACAAATATTAAAGAAGGGACCGTTCTATGACACGCACTGAGAGTGGATATGGAATTGTACTGAAAAGGCTGCTGGTTTCCTACCCTAAGACCCATTCTTCTCCCCTCCTCAGTAACGATACTGTAGTGTTTAGTTACCACATTGCCAGCAAACATTAAAGACTAGACCTGTCAGTATCCCTTGAGTCTAGATATTATTAGGTGTTTAAATTTGGGCCAGTGATATATCAGCAGAGAGGTGTGAGGCATCTGGGAAGGCTTCAATACAGGAATTAGATACACCCTTTTCCTTCCTTTGATTTTCTGGTTACCTGGAATAAAATGCAATCTAGCATTCTAACAACTTTCTATGACCTGCAGTGAGTTTGACAGCAAAACCATATGCCAAGATGTTGTAGCAGGTCTCAGAGCACACAAGAAACAATCTAGAAACCACGAACCACCCAGATCTGGGCCTAATTTATACTAACATTTGTAAACCTTGATATATTTTAAGTCATTCTTTTTCATCATTGTCTATTATATGCAACTGAATCTATGCCATATTGATAGAATATTACTAATGTTGAAGTAATATTCTTATATTATGTCATACAGACATTTCTCCCAAGACTTTTAAATGTAAAACTCTCCCATAGATGTCTTCGAAAATGTCTTATTAAAACAAAACAAAAAAAGCAACAACTTTGCAACCAGGTGAGTATGAACTTTATCAATATAAAACATTTAGACTATAAATAACACTTTTATATAAGAGTTAAATTAAAGCATATTTTTCTTATTAATACATAATACCGTTTCCAAAAAAATCATACTCAATTACAATGTCCATATTTTTATAAACTATAGGTAACTCCTAAGTAATAAGCATCTATTTTTTAATAATTTTTACAATTTATAAAGGGGTCTACTGTATAGTAGTCTTCCCTTGACTTTCACTATTGAAACATCTTCTTACTATTTTTATTATTGAAACTCATAATTCTACAAAACATAAAAATACTGTTTATTGTAATTTTTCTCTTAAAAGATAACACTAACAACATTTTTATACTTGCTTTATGAACTTAATATGTTACCAGCTTCATTAGCCATGGCATGAAATATTCTCCAATAGTGGGAATAACAGTCCCTCTGGAGTTAAATTATGTTTTATATATCCATTTATTTATTATTGGATATTGCAGGTTTGTCTAATGCTTTACTATAATATGCCATGATAATTAATAAATTCATATCTATATAATCAATTATGACTTTGGAAAATTTGTGGGTGGAATTTTGACCCAGAAGACATGAGTATTTTTAATATTGGTGATAAATATTTTCAAATTGATCTCTTAGAAGAGTGTGTCATTTTAGTCTCCTTCACTGAGCCTTTGCCCACATAGATCACTTCATTATTTTTACATTTTACTAGCAATAATTTTGATTTAACTTGCATTGTTTTATTAATACATCTGTTCTTGGTTTTGAATATGGAGAGGTAGAGTCTTACTAGAAACATTTACCTGGGAGAGCATGTATCTGTCAAAGCAAGAACGATATCATTGATTTTAGTCAGCGTCAGAAAATTTCATTCTATTGATGACAGGACATCAGCAACCTGATGCTGACATTTCTGTATATCTACCATCCTGATCTACTTTCTCGTATTCTATAATCCAAATGAAAGCTGCTGGAAGAATGCTAATTCCCTGACAATTTCACCATTTTTCTCAGTTGAGGAGTGACATTGAACAGGCCATGTGTGTGTGAAACACTGCATCATGACCTTCACTCAATAATTACTGTTGAGGTTTTGTGGTTTCTATCAAAGAAAAACAAAATGTAACTACTTGATACTTATATTTATCTAGTTCATAGAGACTAGAGAGAGAGAGAGAGCATTGATCAATTTTGGACTTTAGAAATAATAATGACATAAAGATAATACTGTTATAATAGAACTAGAGAACAATTTTTACCGTAGAGCTAACTCCAGGTATTAGATTATTACTTCATGTTAGGTTATCTCATTTAATTTCTTAGTTCCTCATGAAGCCAAGTTTTAATGTCTACCTTCAGATTGCTCTGAGAAGCCTAATCAAAGGTCTCCTGATCACCCAGCTAATTAGTCCAAGTGGTAAGTTGAATGAATGGCCAATATTCATTTATTTTTCTCTTAATGACAGAAGCCTGATATTGAGGTGTTTACCCACCTCTGCTATGTTCAGCCACATGAAGCAAGGACAACTGAGCATGACAATTATCTCCACAAAGTAAATCCTCATGAGAATCAGCCATGTGTTACTACTCTGGAGACGGCTTCTAATCAAGCAATAGACCCATTATATAAGCGGGTCCAACAGGATCAAAAGGGAAGACCTATGCTCCATGTCTGGGGAAAGGTTTCATTTTATGGAATCCTGCACATGAGGGAAAAATACTATCCAAATTGTCACTTGCATCCATCCTGTAACCATGAGGAGAACTAGAATGACACTGATGCTAGATGGCAGAATTTAGAAGAAAGTTCTAGATTTCTTAGTGACATTATTGAGTCATTGGTCTAATTACATTAATTAAATAAAGTATGAATTTTCATATTCATTAAAAAGCCAGTTTGTATCATGATTTCTATTACTTGTAGCTTATATCATCCAGTTTGTCTCTCTGGCCTATCAGAGGCAACAACCATCCTTTTTCAATTGCCCTAACCTTCTGGAAGGTAGGGCTAGCTTTATTTAGGGAAAATTTCATTTGGGTGCATATATATTTTAAATAGGAAACGCTGAGTTACAAACACAGAGAGTAAACAAAAAGTCAAGTTGTTCACACACCTGAGAAAAATGTACCTTAATTAAATGTTAAGAAAATACTAAATTTGTATTTGCTGCCTTATTTTAGTTATTATGGAGTGATGGTTTTGAACTGTAACCCAGTGCTTCTCAACCCTAGCTAAGTCTGCAGAATCACCAGGGGGAACTTTTTCCCCACCCAGTTAGGGAAATCCTTACTGACAGAGGGAATATATGTCTTCTATATTACTAATACAGCATAATAAAGAGTTGATAATAAAATATTTCTCAAAATATAAAGATACAGAGCTTGTTTGGATACATACTATAACTTTGTTTTTTTTTGTTTGTTTGTTTTTCATTTTGGCTCATGTTTGAAGCAGAGGGACATCATGGCAAAGAGACACCCAGATTTGAGTTAAAATCCCTGTTCACCATATTATTATTTGGCGAACTTAGATAAGTTATTTGACTTATTTAACTATCACCTTCCTCATCTCTAATATGGTAATAATAATATATATGTTATAGGGATGTGACTGTTAAGTTGAAGCTTTGATGATGTCTGGTACATTCAGCCTCTCCCTATTGCTCTAATGTTAAGTCCTGGAGTTGCTTGCCGGCTCACTGACTTCCACTCTTTTAGTTTTAGGCTGAAATTTCTGTGTGTCATTTCCTAGGGTACAAAGAGAAACAGTTTTTTTTATTTTTATTTTTTTCCTTTCTGTGATTCCAGTCAATATTGTAAAGGCTCAAAGGAAAAATCAAAACAGAATAAAAGCAAAATAGCCCAGCAAACTAAACTCACGCTACTACTGCCTTCACGGCAGTCTTGCTGTATGAAATCAATGGTGAATTCCTGCTGTTTTCCCTGTTCAGACTCCTCTCTTTCCTGGCAACACAGTATACGGGCAGGGTTTCCTAGAGATAAGACTTGCATTTAAGACTAGCACCTCCACAGTTCCCCTAGACCTCTACAAATCTGTTGGACTTAAAAATATTTCAGCTCTTCTTCCTTTCCTGGCTTTCACCAAGGAAGGCTCAGTAAATTCCACTCACCCAGGCAACAGTTACCACATGCATCTCCCATTTATGGGCTCTCTCCATGTGTCAGAATCTAAACCGAAACATTTATGGATGATGTCCCATTTAATCCTCTCAAAGTCCCTGTGGATTATGGATAATTCAAACGTGAGGAAGTTGCTAAAATTCAGCTGGGTGACATCTGGCAAAGCCGAGATGTGTGTAAATGTCTATTTGACTCCCTAGCCCAGACTTTCAACCAGCACTCTTTTATCTCAAGGCACTCTCCTATGTAGTTTACAGTTCCCATTAGCAAGGCCATTTACCATTGCCAAGAATTTCTGTTTCAACCAGCACATGCTGTTCGAGGGCCAACTCAAGTGATTCTTTCCTTGGCAGTTGGGCAAACTTAAATTTCATCTCCAGCTTATCCAAATAGTCCCCATACAGTAAGGGACTAATCTATCCACAGTGAGTTTTTTTTTTTTTTTTCCCCTGTTTGTTTATTTTTATTTATTTATTTATTTTTATGCAGGAAATTTTTGCTCAGAACCTAGCCTCTACCTGAAGAGCAACTGAAGCTACTTCCAGGCTCTAAAATAGATTACATGTTTTTCTGGCTCTATGGTCTCCATTATGAGAGCAAAATTTAAGATTGCAACTTCCTCCCAGCACTCTCTATGTCTCTTTACTGGTCTTGCTAAAAATTACTCTCTTCTAATATGCCACATAATTTACTTGCTTCTTTTCTTAATGAGCTGGCCTCCTCCACCAAATGCAAGCTCCATGAGTACAGAATGTTTGCCACTGTTGTTTGCTTCTATATCTTCCACACCTAGAGTAATACCTAACATGTAATAAATAGGTGTTTAACAAATATTTGTTAAATTGATGAGTAAGCAAAAATGAACAGTGAGCAGATGTGTTTATTCATCAATAAAGAATTCTGTTCATTTTGAGTAATGCTTAAGTCTGTGATATTGTTACCAACCACACTAATTTTTAAGGCATCTGTCTTATAGTGGAATGACTGAATTTCAGGGTATTTACTATATAATGCTACACGGTTTTTAAAGTGGCTCTACCAATGTTTTCTTCCACAGTGAAAAATTTCACTGAAGCCAAATGCAGACCATTTGGTATTGTCAGACTTTGAAAAAAATTTTTTTTCAGTATAATAAGTGTGACATGGTATTTCATTGTGATTTTACTGGCATTTCCTAGTGCATGTCATTTCATATAGCCATAAACCTTTATTATTTCTCTTCTGAAAATTTATTTTGCCAATTTTTACCCAATGGATTATTGTTTTTTAATTGATTTATAAGAGGTCATTTTATACTTTGCACAGTGATCTTCTGTAAGTTAAGTAAGTAACGAATATCTTCTAGTTAATAGTTTGACTTTAAAAAATATTTTTGGTCACTTCTCATAAATAGAGGTACTTATTTATTGTAGTTAAATTTATTAATTTTTTTCTGCATAGTTTATATTTTTATCTGTTTTAAAATATATTCCTGTAATACAGAGATATATTTTTATATTGAGTTCTAGTATTACTAGTTTTGCCTCATATATGTGGCTCTTTAGTGCATCTGGGGTTGATATTTACACAGGGGGTGAGGCAGGGACCTATCTAATGTTTTTATTCAAATGAATAACAAACTCTCTCATCAATATTTATTGAAATTTCTTTCTTCATCCAATGATGTGTAATGCAACCTTTCATATCACATATTCCTGTTTCTTTTTCATGTGTCCAATTTCATATATACTTTTTAACAATATTGTTCCAATATGCCCAAAAATCTTTAGCCATATTTGATCTGGATTAAAGAAGGATTAATGAAGACATCTAAACCATTCAGGAATCTAATTACCTAAGCTTTTTTAAAAATTGTGTTTTATCTTAGTCAATGTAGGCTTTCTGTGGGTGTTAAAATTCAGTAAATAATCAATCAAACATATTATGGGAAAGTTAATACTCAAATGCAAGACAATTTCTAAACAGGCAATTTACTATTGATATGCAGATTATCCAGCTCGAAGCCTGTAGCAAGGCAGACACTATTGTGTGAAGTTAGCTGTCACCTTTGACCACTCACTGGATTTACTGCAAGAGTAGATAGAGGGACTTCACTTTCTATTTAGCTCTGTTAATCTGCAAGAATGTGAGAGCAAGCCTTTGAACATAAACATGAGAAATTGATACATTTTAAATAAATACAGCAAAATCAAGGTTGGTAAGTCATAAAACAGAGGATTTGTTTCACAATGACTTTATGTTTTGAATTTGTGATGAAATAGTGACTAAATTATAACTTGGGCAGTGATTTACAAAACTAAGCTCATGTAAGTTAAAAAGAGAGTTCATTACTAAACTATACTGTAAGCACTTCCGTGAAATAATTTCAGGCTTTGGCAATGTTCAAATGACCTATTCTTCTGGAATATAAATATTTTGAGATTCACATACACACATATAATAACTTATTGTTGGAATAGTTTTCTAAACATATAGACTTCACTCTTGTTACTCCTGCCTGTTATGTGGACTTTCTTAAATATAAATATCATATCATTGTGCATCAATTACCACCCAAATATACTGAATTATGCCTCCCCAATATCTTGTTCTATTGACCCGAAGTCAGTAGACACTTATTCCAAGATTCTTAAAGACCCGGGTTATGAATTTTATAACGGAAATCAATAATTTCCTATTCGGAATGCTTGCTTTGCTCCATCAGAGTGCTTTGCAAATTTCACTTCACAAAACTCTGAGGGTCCATTAAGGTATATATATGTGGTTTTGTGTAAATTGGTTACTGAATATATTTTTCTTGTTGGTCAATTTATCACCTTCAGGATTTATACCAATGTCACATGAAGAATTCCTCAGTATTAGGAGATTAACTGCATTAATATATACAACTAGATAACTTATTACAAGGACATGCTGGTTAAAAATTATGTGAACATAAGATTTAATTAAGTATATAACACATGTGTATATATTAATTCTATGCAGTTAGGATAAAGCAGGCCATATACATGTAGCTCATTATAAAACCTTAGTTTATAATAATTTGTTGTATCACTATAGGTTACCTTAGAAAACTTCTGATCACTAAATTGACTCTATGCATGTGAATGCATACCACATACACACATATATGCCATGCATTCATACACATGCATACACATATGAGCACAACCAAACATGTTTTGTGTCATCACATCAATGTGTTGCATGTTCTAAAAACCACACATGTTGCATTTAACATGCACACATGTAGAGTTGATTTTGTGATCAGACTTTTTGTTCACACATATATTTGTAGATTTTGTACTTAAGGGTAGGTTGCAGAGTAATCCAAAACACCAAATTAGAATACTGTGAGTAGTTACAAACATTGTGTTGCCATCTAAAATGTCAAATAGAATCACTAAAGTAATTTGAAAATAGTTTTAACAGTGAATCAAAGGATGAGTAATAATTTTACCTTAGGTGACTGGATTCCCTTATGGTAAGATCCTTGTGACACAAAACAAATAAACAAACAAAAAGGATTAAACCTGGTGTTTGTTACCAATTTAACAACTTAACTCTACTGCACATGTAATATATAAAAATAGACAACATAGCACATTATAATGCATTGTCATATGACAGTTTGAACACCTGGAACCTGGGCCTATATTTAGTCTATGAATGTCTATCATCTTCAAGAACTCCTGGCCTAGATCAACTGAATAAACATTTCTATGGATGGCACTTAGAAATCTGCACTTTTAGCAAGCTCCACAGGAAATTTTGAGTTTATGGGTGTGTATATCTGTGTGGGGAAGGTAATGGGATACCTGGGTGTAATTCTAAGTAGGAACACATACATGCATGTTCTTTCAACATTTTAATGTCTTTATTTATTTATTAGTGTCAAAACACTTAATTGGAGTATTATAAAATGATTTATTGTCCCATCACATCTATATCTCTTTGTAGGAAAATATATGACTGTATCATTTAAAGTCCAAGGGAAGAGAAAGAGGATATGAGAAGTTGGCTATTAGAAGCTAATTTCTTTCAAAAAGAATTACACTGAAACTTTTAACATCTGTTGTACTTGATTGTTGAAGCCTTATCTTCATTGGCCGCCCCCCCCCAAAAAAAAATGGTGCTACATTCAAGCAAGTGGATTAAATGTTATTACCTTTAATACCTCTTAAAACAAGTAATCTGTTGAAGTGATAATGCAATTTAAAGTAAGTGCATTCATTAAATTGGTTTTTACACAATTGTGGTTTCCCTGTTGGCCACTGAATTTCAAAACTTGACATTGCTAATTACAAATATATTAAATGGTAAATGTATACATGACTAACTTCACACTACAGTTAAAGCAGACATAGTGGTAATTGAAGAACTTCACTGTCATGTACAGTTCTAGCAAAGAAAAATTGCTATTTTACTTGTCTAACAAATAAAGATTTTTCACATAAATGCATGAATACATTAAAATCAGAAATTTAGAGTGCAATGATGACTTGCTAACTTACTATTAGATGAAGGGTAAGAGACTCATAAGGCAGGAAAGAAGGAAAGAAGAAAGAGAGGCAAGGAGGAAGAGAGGGATGGAAGGAGGCAAGAAGCATTGTTAGGAACTATATAAGAGAAATCTTCCCATATTAATACACCCCAACTTAGAGTTTTCAGTTATTTAGGCTTGAAGAATTGGCTCCCCTCTTATACATGGCTAGAGGCATAGTTTCAATACTTTTTTTTGTGTCAAGACACCTGTCTTTTTACTTCAGCGCCAGAAGGGTTTAACATCTTGTCACTGAAGCAACACAGGCTGCACATTTATAGGTGTCACTCACTCTACCATCTGTTCCTCAGGATAACAGCCACCATTATCACCCAGCCTCCACCTGAGGCTTTAACAATCTCTGAGGATTAAAGTTTAGATCTACAAGGAAGAATGGCTATCAGTAATGTTGCCATTCAACTTTGCTTGACCTTACTTCTCCAGTTGTCAATACTGCACTGCAGCCTGTTAACTTGCTTTTTTATCTTGTGTGTATATTGCACTGTAAAGTTCTTGATTAAGCAGTGAAACCATATAAAGCCCTTTGCACTGCTATTACCATTTAGGGTCTTTTTTTCTGCCTCAAGTTTACTAAAACACTCAAGGCTACATCTATAATATTTTAATAAATACTTTTAAAGGGAATGGAACCTAATTAGATTTCAATTCTAGGGTCACTAATCAAATAATCTGACAAATGGAATTAAACACACACATACATTGATTGAAATTAGAAAACAGGAGGGTATTGTGTTAAAAGCTAGCCAATACAGGGTAATCAAGCTTCTTAAAAGCATATTTAATATGATATCTATTATTATGTAAAATAAATAATGTTTATAAATATATGTTACAAATAGATTAATGTATACTTCTTGCTAACACTTTCATGAAAGGTACCAACTGAAAAATAATTTGTAAATGCCTTCTTTAATCAAATAATTCCAGTCAATGACTAGAGGAAAGTATCACCATTATTTCTTAATTTACTCTCTTTCTTTACTGGGGCTATGAAGTGTTTTCAGATTAGGTATGGTATTTTTATGCCTTCTTTATTTTTATGGCTGTCTTTACTTCTATATAAGGCATTCTTCCACATTGAAATGATAAGGAAAAGGAAGTGGGTTCTGTTTATTCATTGCCAATCAAGCTAATAAAAATGTTTTGCAAAGATGGTAAAACATGATAATGCTGTCAATTTAAAGCAAGTAATTATACAAGGAAGAATGTTTGTGCACACTTTGCCTACAACTAAACTTTTACTGTGGCTATAAAACAGCATTCCTTTGTTATTACAAACAGTGTATTCTGCTGCATCCTCTTGCTTTGCCCACTAATTTGTTTGTGTTTGCTCATTGTGTTTGGAAGGATTCAGCTCTTCTCTCCTCTGGGAAGCAATAACTGTTGCCCGGTAATGTTCAAGGATGCTATCTGCATGCTCTCTCCTCCCTTTTATAGGCTATATTCACAGGTTAATCAGTGACTTAGTTAACAAAAGCAATAGTTTAGGCTTTCAATATGATATTTCCATGACAAGTTATCATGGTCCTTTGTGAGCATTTTCCAGCAGTTATTACTAGCCATTGACTCATGAGGCACTCTGGTTTTTCTCTGCAGTTGGCTAGCAATTATATGTCATGACCACTCTTGATCCATTTGAATATGTGTGAAGTAAGCTTATTTCCTCAGCCAGCTCCACTTTGATATAGCACTATTGCATTTTTGTAATGTGTACAGAAGCTGAAAAGAAAATGATGTTGTAGCCCCTTGTCTCTAAAACATGTGAGCCTCCCATGGAACAAAGTAAATTTAACATTTTAATTATTGCAATGGTATTGCTTACAACCATTAGTTTTGTTTCTTTAATTAGTGGCCATCAGTAACCCAGTCTACTGCAGATAGTGGCAGCTTCCCCAAATAACCCCGCTTCTCTTATCTGAAACGTTAAGCATAACCATTATTTTAGTTGGGTATATGATATTGAAGAAAGGCAAATGTAATTCAATGCTCCCCATAGAAAGCATACACAAATAATAAATTGAATAAGCACAATGATTTTTAGTATTATTCAGGATATAATTTTTCTCTAAAAAATTATTAATTCATTCAAAAATATTTATTGAGCTTCGATCACACACTGTTTATAAAAATGATGAATAAAATAGTTCTTGCCTTCAAGAAGCACAAAGTCTAGGGGAGATAGATATGTAAACACATACTCATACTAGACTTGTATTATTGATATAAAAGTTGATGGAAGTACATTAATGATTCAAGAAGGGAATAATCAGCACAGTCAGAGAAGTAGGAAAAGATATGCAAAACTATGAACATGAAGGAAAGATATATTTGAGTGACAAAAGAAGCCTTTAAAGGTGGGCAGTGTGGACAACATTTCTATGTAAAGAGCATACGAGGTGCAAAGACAAAATAATAAAATGATAATTCTCATTAGGGGAGTTTCAAAAAATTCTGTATAGCTAACTGCATACATTGAGACAGTCAGGGATATGAACAAAGAAAAATGATCCAGAGAGATTTCTACATCATGTAAAGTAATTAAGGCTCTGTCACACAGGCACTGGTCTCTGTTGATTGGGAGTTAACTTTAAAAATAAGCACTGCTTTAATTTTTCCAGTACTCTAAGCCATTACTGTTGTATTGGTTTAAAGACTTATTCAACCTAAACACATTTAGATTTCTTGAGAAAGCATGAATAAAAAATGCAAGATGATAATGACGTATAGTTATGTAAAATTAATTTTTACCCCATAATCCAAATGCATATGTTTCAAATTAATTTTTACCAGTTTGCCCTAGTGACATGGCTCTGTGAATTGTAAAAGTTAATCTTGGGCTGCTTCAAGTTTATTAGACCAAAAAATTAGTACACAATACAAAGTATGAATCTTCTAGTAATAAACTTTCTAAATAAACCATCTTTGTAAGTCTTAATCTGCAAATCAATTTGGTACAAATGGTAAATGAAGACATTACTAAATCAGTATATGCACTATGGTAAATAAAACATATGGTTTTTTCCTTCAAAATAACTTAACATTGTCCTCTACCATATGATATGGGTATTTTGTATATAATATAATTCCCCACATAAGTATAATTAAATTTAAGGAGTATGCACATTAAAATAAACAAAAGTGGATTTTTAAAAATAAGGGCCATCATTGTATACAGACAAGGACAGGAGATTGTAACTTTCAGTAGGGTCTTTAATGCCATTTTCCAATTGAATTGCAGCCTTTCTCAGTAGTTTCATCTATTAGCCTTACCTGGTCACACATGGCATTCTCATCCCATACAAAAAGATAATTCAATATTTCGTTTAATAGAATAAGTGAAAGGAGGAGGGGAGTCAGGGAAAAAAAAAAAAAACGGAGAGAGAAAGAAAAAAGAGGAGGAGGAGGAAAGAACAGAAAAAAAGGGAAAAGAAGGAAGACATTCTTGGGAGTTCAACAGAATCTTTTTTTTTTCCTTTTTTTTCTATGTTACTATTTAATTTGATACTCTCTGCACTCTTTACTAGCACAAATACAGTCATATGAAATGGATGACCATCTCTTCAAAATGTTGTTTTGTTAACCATAACATTATGTTAACCATAATATTTTACCAATTGTTGAATATTAATATCCTAAAGGATTTGATTTAAAAATTAAAACTGTCATGTCTTCATGACTAATAACTCTCTAGAACCACACACTCTTTCACAAGTGTCTCTAATCCCATCTTCTCTTTTCTTCAACTTCCTTTCTTCTTTGGAGTATAAGCTTCCCTGTTAGCCAGGCTTAATTGTGTGCTACATTGAATCTAGACAAAAGACTAAATCCCAGAGACAAAAGTCCAGTTCCTCCATCAAAATTAGAAAGGGGTAGGGTGGCCCCCTCTGCATTCCTGTAAAGGTAGACATATTTGCAGCTATCCTGAAGGAGAGCTTTGCCTCATGGAAATCTACCTTTGGCAGCTGATCAACATAAACCTCAGAGCTCCGGGCTGCTTCATTCATTTAATTTTGTCACCTTCCCAGTATCTAACACATTAATCTTAGGCCCATAATGTTTTCTTCCCAAAGAAGGTGCTTTTCATCAGAAATTACTGATGTCATGTGTAATATAAAGGTCCAAAAATGTTTCTGAATTACTTGACTGTGTGATCTTTATTCTGGTTTTTCTTCTTTTAAAGATATTTAACCATGCTTTCTATTGTACATTTCACAATCACATTTTGCAATTTTAGACTCCTTTCTTGTCTTAAATCTCTGAATATATATCCATATACTGCTCTTTTTAAGCTGGAAAGTATAAGAGATAGTTTATACAAACAAATGGCCAACAATAAGGGGAGACAATCAGCCTATTGTGAAGAGCCTGTCATCACATACATCATGCCAAGGACGGATGGCTGGCAAAGTGGAGACTGTATATTATTGAAGTCACTTAAAAAAAGTCTTCAAATCCAAACCAAAATGAGCTATCAAGTCACACCTGTTGTATATCTAATATAAAAAACAGAGAGAGATAACAAATGCTGGTGAGGATGTAAGAAAAAGGGGAATCCTTCCTTGTACACTGTGGGTGGGGGTGTAAATTGGTGCAATCACTATGAATAACAGTTGCTCAAAAAGTTATAAATAAACAACCTTATTATCCAACATTCTCACTCTGGGTATATCCAAAGGAATTGAAATCAGGATTTTGAAGAGATAATTGCAACCCCATGTTCACTGCAGCATTATTCACAGTAGCCAAGGCATGGAAACAACAAAGAAACTGATTTTAAAAATGTAATATATATACACATATATATATAATATATAACATATATATGATTGAATGTTATTCAGTCTTAAAAAAAGAAACAAATATTGCCATTTGGAACAACATGGATGGAACCAGAGGACATCATGCTAAGTGAGATAAGTCAGACAGAGAAAGACAGATGCTATATGATTTCACTTATATGAAGAATTAAAAAGTTTGAAATAATAGAAACAGAGACTATATTGGTGGTTGTTAGGAACTGGGAATGAGGAAAATGAGGAGAGGTTGGTAAAAGTGTACAAAACTTTAACATTAAAAATGAATAATTTCTGAGGATCTAATGTATAGCATGGTGACTATAATTTATAACACTGTATTGTATAATTGAAATTTGCTAAGAGAGTAGATCTTAAGCATTCTCACAAAAAAAATAGTAGGTGATGGATGTGTTAATTAACCTGATGTGGAAATCCTTTCACAATATACGTATATGTCGAGTCATCACAGTGTACACTTTTAATATACTATAATTTTACTTGCTAGTTATACCTCAGTAAAGGTGGAAGGGAAAATTGTGGTGCATTAGAGGCGTATCACCCTTAAGTTATCAGCCTGATGAGTCACCTATGAGCTATGACTGGCTTCAGTAGCAAGGCATGCAATATATAATAAAATGACTTTTCCCTGGTAGATAATAATACTCAATAATTACCTGCTAAGAAACATAAAAATCAGCTTTATTTCATCCATAATTTATTCTCAGGGAATAAAGAATGCCTGCATGTTTTCAGCTTCTATTTGTCTTTTAACACAACCTCTGATATATGATAAGAATGATAAGTAATTTTAAATGATCTTGCCTCGTAACTTTTGTAAAACCCTACCTTCTTTTAAATGTTAATTCCCAATATTAGAAACCAGGTCAAAAATGAAGCATTTTTTGAGTCTTTGAAATTTGGACATCGAGCCATCTGAGTGACAACTTTAAAATTCCATTCCATCAGAAAGGCTCGGTGGCATGGGTATTTAAATATTACCTGAATTCTAGTCATGTCCTATCAATTCCACTGTACCCTCCTGGCCCTGTGCACCTAGATTGGAACAAAAACTCATTTGTCTTGCTGCCATCTTGTAGTCTGTTTATTTATTTGTTGTTGTTTGTTCTGTTTTGTTTTGTTTTAATGTAAAAGCTTGAGTCATCTTTTAAAATCATAATCCAAAGCATTTGACATACTTCCTCAAAGTCTCCATCGTTTTCTCATCATAGGTAGAATACAAGTTTACAATAGTGTGCAGCTACTGCAGTCTCTCTGACCTTATTAACACTTAACTATCTTTCCCTTTTCCTCCATAATGCTAATCTCCTTTGTGCCATGTAGGGTCTAGTCCTTCCTGAAGAATTTTCCTCCTTATTGTTGAGAGTAATCTCTCCTGATTTGATTCAAGTTTTTGTTCAACTGAACATTCCAAATCACTCAAAATAAAACCTAACCTTACTTAATGCTCTCTATCAGTCACCTTGCTCAGCTTTCTTTCTTTTTTTTTACCACTACCCAAAAGTATATTATGCATATATTTGTTTACTTCTTTATCATTTATCTCCACCACTCTCACGTAAGAATCAAGACTGCAAGACTTTGCTTGTCTTACTGACCAATAAAGCTTCAGTGCCTAGATGGGACACATCATAGATGCTCAAGCATACACACGCATGACAAAAGGAATAAATGAAAAGTACTTAGCTAATCTAGAACTTTTGAGAATGGGGTTTTGGTCAGTAAGATGCATCATGTGCATAATACTTTTGATTAAGTATGTTAGTATATTAAATCTAGCCAGAAAGTCTTAGTAGAACTCAAATTTTGATTTTAAATTGCAATATAGATCAAATTTATCTGTGTAAAAATATATTTAGCAACCTCACTATTTCTCATTTTTCAAACCTAAAATGGAGATAATAATGATAGCTACTTCTTAGGGTTGTTGTGAAAATTAACTCCATTAATACATGTAAAGTAGTTAGCATAGTGCCTGGTCCTTCACAAGCACTCAACAAATATTACCTCTTATTATGATTATTATTATTTAGTTTTGCTCAAACCAAAATGCATTTGTAGCATTGCCACTCTTAGTTCATAGCAAATACATTTCCACTCTTAGTTCACAGTAAATGTATCCTTCTTAAATAAAAAGTCTGAAAGTTCTAGAAAGTATGAAGTAAGTCTACATATATTCCCATGTACCTTACAAATTGTCTGGAAAACCAGACATTCAACAAATACTACTTGACTAAATTAATGAACATCATTGAAAAGAAGCCTGAATATTTTTAGTGAAGATTAACCAATAACATTAACTTTCTCTTGAATAATAAAGTATTTTTATACTATAGTGTATTAGAAAACTAGAATTATGTGTAGCTCAGTAGGGACCAGAAGAATATACAGTAACCTTAATTTTCTTTATCATGTGTATTCTGCGACAGAAGCATAGACATTGTCAAGGTCAAATGGGACTGATTAATAAAATTATACTTACTGATATTTGCACTGTAACAAATTTCCATTTTAAAGCAAAACGAAGTTTACATATTGCTGCAGGCATTGTGCAAATTAGAACTTCATTGAATATTAATGAATTACTCTTTGTGGCCAATTGTTATGCAAATTGCCAGAGTGTCAGAATTTATCATTTTATTTAGTAGAGGATTAAGGAAAAAACACTTTTACAAATCAAGCAGAAATCTCTACAAAGTAATATATGAATTCAAGCAAGAAAATATTATGTAGCTCAGAAATATTCAGAATTGCCATGCCAGTTGTGGTTATTTTTTTAAAAATATTAATCCAATGTATGAGTTCTTCAAATTTCAGTTAGATTAAGATACACTAATAAGCAAATGGAGAGTAGTCCTGTGGGTTTGGAAATTTTTTTGAATTAAAAATAAAATAAAATCCATACAGTTATTTTTCTATAAATTATTAAAACTGACTTTATTAACTTTAGAAGTTTATTTAAATGAGCATATTGCTAAATAATTTATCAGATCCAAAATCATGATTTAAAAAAAAAATATATATATATATATGTGTGTGTGTGTGTTATAGAGCAGGGTTCCCCAAAATTCCCCAGAGCCTGTGGTTGGGGGATTTGGGAAGAGGACAGCTTTCAAGATGTCTTTGCATATCTGTGGCTGGTAGCTAGTGTCTTATGCAAATTGCTTTGGTTCTTCCAAGGCCCCAAGGAGATGGGAGGGGTTTCGACGATAGAATGGTGAGAAAAGAGGATATGGGGCCTGCACAAGGTTTTCTGAATGGCTAGAACCAGTTACCACGCCCACTACTTCACAGGCCACAGTCAGGGATTTAAGAATAAGGTGGCAGCAATCTTGGGGGAGAGTAGAGTGATCCACACAGTTTGCAGAGAGAGATCCACATGGTTTGCAGAGAGGGAACTCCATGCAGTTTGCAAGGAGGTGGAGGAGAGAGATCCACACAGTTAGCAAGAAGGTAGACGAGATCCATGTGGCTTTGAAGGGGCAGAGAGAGAATCATGAGCAATCCAGTGCAACACAACATGTTTTCCTGGGCTGTTATATGGAGGTTGACAGCATTGTACCCTAGATCCTGAAGAAGACAGCTGACAGATAAGAGATGGGGAACTTCTGGGCATGTTATTGGCTTCTAGCCTTTCAGGGAGAAAGGGAAGTGCTGGGTCCAATCGGAGAACAGGGTTCTGAGCAAAAATGCTCACAGATCCCATCCCCCCAGGTTGGAATATCATAAAGACCTGCTTTCCTCAACACTAATTGTTGGATTTTCACCAAGGCACCATGTGAAAGAAACCCCATTCACTCTGTAACATATATACGTTGTATCCTCAATTTTCATAATATGTAAACTCTCTATATAAATAAATTAAAAAATATATATATTTAACAAAAGTTTCTGGTAGGAAATATAATAAAATGGCAATTATGCACAGAATTCATTAATCATATTTTTCCCTTAGAATAATTTATTATTTATTTTAGTCTGCTCTTAAAAAATAATTCAGTATTTATCATATTTCAAAAGTATAGTTCTAATAACTGATTTAAATCTTAAGATATCACAGAGACTGTTAGAGGAAAAAAATACTCAAAGACACTTGTAAAAGACAGCAAGGCAGCCTTTATTCAGGACTATCTCGCTCTTTATAGGAACCACGGAAATGGGATATTTAGAGTGGTAGAGAGAGATCGGGCTCAGTTCCAAAAACAACATGGGCACGTGGGTCTTGTGAGTCAAAGAGCAGGGTGGGGGATCAACAGATGAAAAATCATTGCAAGGGAGGTTCTGGTTAAGCAAGCTTTCTAGAGCGTTGGTGAAGACAGGCTAGGGTGATCAGACATCTCCTGCGGGAGGGTGGAGGATGAGAAACCTGGTCAGGTATCCAGGGTAATCAAGTGAGAGGTTCTGGTTAAACTGTCTTAGCACACTCTTGCTAAAACTGAGTATTTCGAGGAAGACACTGATGAGCGTAGGAGAAGGGTAATGAGCCTGACTTAAGTTTGGTCAAGCAAAGAATGTTTGTCAAGACAAAACTTATCAGGAGGGGGAGTTCTTTTTTAATGTCTTGGCTCTGCAATACCATATGCTGGGAACAGAGTTTAGCTTATCCAAGGGCTATCAATTCATATAAGGTATTTAAACAATAGAAATTCAATTAATAAATACTAGGCATACTTTTTGTTTAATAAATACAATTGAGATAATTCATTTATATTATCTTAGGAATATTATGAAATTAAAGATGTAATAACTATCATTATAATGCCATATTTTGTACCTACTTCTTAAAGACAATAGAGAACCTTATTCAACTGAAAATTACGGCAGATGTATCCATTAAAAATGTCTACTTCTGTAGTTTGTTGTAAAATTTAAAGGTAGTTTATTTTTCCTTCACTAGTAAACTTCAAAAATTCTAACAAATAATAAAAAAACGTAATACGTGATTCACAATTTTTTTTCTTTCTGTAGTTTTACAAAATAATTGAGACAAACAAAAACAAATCTTAGTATATCAATTGCTTACCATTTGTTGATTTCATTATTATTGTTTATTTCAAAGTAAGTGGTGGTTTGTTAATTAAACAGAGTGACAGTAAGATCACCAGCACTCTGCTAGTACTAAGAGATGATTACAATGGAACTTTTGCTTCCAAATTTAACCAGGTGTATGTGGCAGTGGCACCCGAGCAGAGTCTTAAATATAAGTCAAGTTATAAAGTATAGAAGATATTACTAATTTAATGATAAACTTCTACTTTGAATTATTAAAGTGCCGTATCTAGTTTTACAAAGGAGATCAACTGTATACACAGTGGAGTCAAGACTGAATTTTATTCCTACTAAACAAATGGATATAATTAATTATGATGTCAGACTCTTTAGAGAGGACATCCTGTCCCTGGAGGTGCACAACTAATGCGTGCTGTGTTCATCCTTGTGCCATAAAACATGCATTCTTTTTTCTCTGCTTTCTACAAACATGCAATTCCCAATGCAATAAACAGCTGAGTAAAAATCTATGACATGCAGAGATGAAGAGCGCGCAGCTACTCAGAAAACCGATGCAATAAGAACGAGGTCAAAAGGTAATATTTAACAGCTAAATGAAACAAGTGTCCACATTCAACTACCTCTAATTTCAAATGTAATGATTTCATACTCTCTGGACAGCGAGGCCTCAGTGACCCTCACAGCACATTTACTGTCTAATATTGAGCATCCTGGAAGTACACCTACACCTCACCACCCAAGGCAGCAGAGCTCATACAACTCTCTGAAATCACAAAACTACATGTTCACTGAGCAATTCCATTTCTTTGGCTATCTCCAATACCAAGGCAAATAAAGGTTTTATTTTCTCTTTTCTCTATCACTCTGGGGTGTTTTGAATTCCATTAAAATAAAGATTCATTTCATATGCATAAGGAAACAGGTTGAGGGACTGCTCAGTGTAAAATTGGGTGAATGATATTATAGATAACTTGACCTATCAAAAGGAGCTGTCAGTTAGTTCCTTTGCTTAATAAAATATTTTAAACAATATCTGGAAATGTGTGGCATAACTGAGCTGTCTTGTGGAATAGTCCTCAAAATACGAAGCTGCTTTCCAATTGCCAGAGACAGAACATGCTAAGTGATTTGAGATTTTTGAGTGGTGTAATGACCAGTTGTTTCTGGTTCGCTGGGGGTCTGGGGCTACTTGAAGAACTCAGCCTTGAGCTTGACACAGACAACTGAGTGACCACAACATGATTTTGATACAGGCAGCTGTTTCTGTCTAATTGATTTATATGATATATTCTCCCTTCCCTCCACTCACAACAGGATGTCATGGTTTGCTACACTGCATTTTGGGAAAACACAAATAGTTCAGCTGTAAAACTGATCTCTGGGTTAAGAGCTTTTTCAGTGTTTTATTTTCTGAAAAATTACTAAATGTTTAAACCATAATAATCTACTCCCACCATCACCACAGATGTAAAGAGCAGAGGAAACTGATACTCACCTACTCAGAGCATATAGATATGTTTTGCGACATTTTGCCTGATTTCTAGGTTGTTTACGTTTTAAGATAAAATTTTAAGTTATTTTAGCAAAGTGTCCTCATTAGGGTAAAGATGACTGTAAACCGTGCAAGGCTCACAGGCACTGCAGGAAATTTGCCAGTTGCCTCTTACCTCCTCCCTTCAGAGTTGCAAGAGAAGCTATATTAACAAACAAATTAATGCATGAATATAAAGAAATAGAAAGGTTCTTCTGTCCTGCTACTTCTCAAGGGGTCTGTTGTTAACTACTTGGAGTTATTATTGCAAGAGTCACGTTAGTTCTTATTCATAGCTCATACACTTTTTTCCTAACTGAAAAAAGTTATATCTTCTTAGGGATGTTGGGAATATAATTGATACGCAAGAGTTTTGAACACCTGAAGTTCAACTCTAGAAAGTTGGTAGGGATTATGCTTTCTAAAGATAGGATGATGAAATATTTAATTGTTCATTCCCGGACACTTTTGGGAGTGCACGGGAGGGTTGTGAATAATTACTGGAGGATAACTAGCATGGTTCTGGACAAACTGGGACATGTGGTCAATTTACCTCTACCAATGGTTTGGGAGGTTTCTAAGGACATTGGCTAAGCTCACTGCACATAGGGGCTCCATGGAAGTGGTACCTTCTTAGGAATGTATCCTATTTTAGTGCCTCCCTTATTTCAATAGACAACTAATAAATATTTCAAGCTATTGTTTACTTATATTTTTTAGGATCTTTAAATGCTTGATTTAAAAAAAATGTATTATTTATTTATTTCTAGAGAGATGGGAAGAGAGAGAGAAAGAAAGGGAGAGAAATATCGATGTGTGGCTGCCTCTTGCACACCCCGACTGGGGATCTGGCCCACAACCCAGGCATGTGCCTTGACTGGGAATCGAACTGGTGACTCTGGTTCACAGGCCAGCACTCAATCCACTGAGCCACACCAGCCAGAGCTAAATGCTTGATTTGATGGTACCATACAACAACAGTTTTGTTCAGTTTACATACAGTACATAGTTCTAAGTTTTAAAAATTCAATTTTGCCATGTTCCCTAAAGTATACATACTACAGAATCCCACAGAATACATAGTAGGTCTCTGGAGAATATGCGTAAATCTTAATTGTAAAAAAAGTGAACTAATTCTATAGTCAAATGTATTCCTGATACTCAGTAGCACTGGTCTAAATAACCATTAAAATTTGGGACTTGAGGGCATCTTAGAGCATCCAAGAGTGACAAGTCTGCATCCAAAGAGAGTTTCAAGAAAGATGCAGCTTTTAAACTGAAATAAATAAAGATAAATGCTTATGTTAATCTATAAAATTGGAACCCTGGGTACTTATTTCTGGAAAGGCATGAGTGGTGATGTGGCTTAATCCCCTTATGTCACCCAGGGAAGATGTCAGTGCACTGATATTAAATAACAGGCCCCCAACCAGGCACTCGACCATCGGGGCTGTGACCTCACCTTCCCTCCCTTAGAATCTCATGGAAATAATAATAATTTTTATAACATAAAAGTTGTCAACATTCCAATACCTTCAATTTTTTTTCAGATTAAGATAATAGTATTTTTTTTTTCCTTATTTATTTTGCTGCAGTACTTTTATCCACTCTGGACAAAATATAATCGTATTTGAGGTTTGGCAGACTGCCCTTTGGCTTAGCGCAGTTGATAAAAGGTTGCCAAATACCACGGTAGTTCATATTTATTTTCTGTTTCATGACATTTTTTCCCAAAGCCCAACGTTTTTTTCCTCAGCAAACCATCAATCAATTCTAGAAAAAACATAACTTTTTCAATGGGTTGCCAATGTGGCTCTAGCTGCTGACAGCATGTCTTTTATGTACGCAAAATATATTTTTTAATAATTCAAATCCATGAGATAAACTGTCAAATTTTAGAATCTTATGTATGTATGACTGTGAATAGATCTGTATCTATCTATAAACACACACACACACACCCCTAGTTATGTGTCCACTATATATAAACATCCCTGCTAAAATATTTATGTTAAAGCTTACTTTAAACCACAAAAACAACTGAATTTTTTTTTTTTTTCTTTTCCCTTTTTGAGGCTTAGTATCTGAGTTGTTCTGTGTTAGCAGACTAGTAGCAGTTTGGAGCTCTGGTTATACAAAGTAGCCCCAGGTGGTATGATCTAATGTTGACTATCTCAAAGCTCAGAAGATATGTGAAGTATATATAACCACTTCTTCCTGAAAACTTGTATCCAAGCCAGTTTCCAACATGAATCACACTATTAGTTATGTTGTTGGAACAGGCTCATCAGCAGAACACTCTTCCCCAGTGTAATCTTGGCTATGTATGATTATCTTTGTCACAGTTGTTATGAAATTTAACAGCTAGTCATCTATTCTACAAACTGTTCTTACAACCCACATGTACTCATTAGCATAATTAAATAACTAGTATCAGGATTAGAAGAACTCTTTCTGGGTCTGTGATCTGACTCTGCTGTGTATAATTTCTTGCTATGCAACCTAGAGTAAAGCACTCCATCTCTAAACTCTGTATATAAACTTGGGATAATAATAATACAAATTTGGGGAAACTTGGTATCATGTACCCTGTTGTGCTGTATTTGGTGATCCAGAGGAGTATAGTGCTTAGCACAATGTCTACCTATTTAAAATTAAATGTTGGCAATTTGTATGTACATAATCAATAGTAGTAATCATTATACATTTTGCAAAAGGAAAACAAGGTCATTTGTATGCACATATAATTCTTAAAATCTATTAATTCTTTCTCTTATCACATCCTTCCCTTTCTACCCCAGATACCTACAAACTAAATTATTTGAAAAGTACCATAGCAGGCACTTTATTTTTCCTTTTCTCTAGCTACTCGTTCCTTAAGTTGGCTTCATACTTGAATTTCAGCTTAATGAAGTTTTTAGCAGTATGAAATTAGATTATCTTCAACTATTTTTCTCTCATACATCAATACAAATGCAAACATAGAGTAACTTCCAGAATCATTTTATATCATAGGTTTAAAAGTTATAGTTTTATTATTCCCCAATTATTCTTTCTATTCCTCAAAAACCATATTCTATTCTAGCATATAGATTTTAAAATAAAATAAACACATATTATTGCATTGTTTGAACGTTTAAATGATTACCAGTTAGCTATATACGAATTGAGACAACACAATATTTTTCAAATGCTTCAAACTGAAAAATTTAAAAAAAAAATCATACTATAGTCTACCTCTTACTTAAAAACAGATGATGTATTGTGGAATTGGTGCATCTAAAACCTGGATAATTTTGTTAACTGGTGTCATCCCAATAAATTCAATAAAAAGGGAAATACATACATATATACATACATATCATAGGGTAGTATGAAAGAACTTGGGGCTGGGATCAGAAAACTTTCTAACAATATCTGTCCTTCAACATGTATGTATTACTTAATATCTCAGGCTACTATTCTCTTCTTTAAAGTAGGAATAATAAACGTGTTTAATGAGCTTTAAATGATGTAATGTATATAAAGAATGTTACACAATGCACAGTATAAAAACATTGTGTTTGTAATTTTTACTAACATAATTTTGAATGTTTTAAAATGTATAAAGTATTAGACAAAAGAGGTATAATTTTAATAAATAAGATAACATTTTTTCATGTCCTGAGAACTTTAAATTATTTATAGTATTGCAAGCAGTACACATAATCTTAATTACCACACATTAATTAAACATATTAATAGTCATCTACTCTGCAGAGGTGAACACCTCTTTTTAATGTTTTTAAATGTAAAAAGTTTGTAAACTGTTCTGACCTCTTTCATGGTAAAAGACAAAAGGATGCAGAGAAACAGAATTCCAGTTGTTTTCTGTTTCTTAGGTGTATCCTGGGAGGGCTGGATATGGAGGTGAGTGAGGTGGGAATATTTGGTGAATGTTTACATGTCATTGCTCTATTAGGCCAGACCAAAGAACATTTTTTCTCAATTTAAGACTATTCTAAAGCAATTTCCTCTCATATTTGCACCCAGAATTATGCAAGTGGCCAGAACTGAAGGAAAAGCTATATATTAACATCAAGCGAAAAAGATATACAGAACGATCATTGTCCACAAGTCCATCCAATTGAGCATAGCAAATCTTGGCAACTGTAAGGACATGGGGACTGTTTCTTGGTATCTTAATTTCTTTCTCTATGATACTGATGTAAATCAGAGCAGCTAAAATTTGATTTAATGAAGTTTACATAGTACAATGGTATATATCATCAACATACCATACAGACCAGATAAAAGTTAACATTGGCAGTGTGAGATGACTATAGTAAATATATAATTTTTATAGTGTAAGAGCATCATTTAAAATAGTTACATATTAGTAGGTCAATTAAATCACAGATTATTTTACTACTGAGGTAAAAAACAAAAACAAAAGCAGATTCTAACTAAATTGTAACATATTTGAGAGCAGGTAATACGAGTTCCTGATATTGGCCTGATAATTATTTCAACTCCAATCTGATTAAATTTAAGTTTATTGAAAATATTTATAGTCCTACTTGCCCATAAAGCACTAGTAGGCTAAATCACCACAGAGGTGAAATATGCTGTCAGCCTTGCAGAGTGCAGATCAGCCATGATTCCTCTTGGTTCTCTTTCTTAAAGTGCAGACCCTATGCTACATTTACAAAACTTAAAAGCTTATAGAAATGCAGAATCTTGGGCCCCATCCCAGGATTATGAAAGGCAGATATGCATTTTTAAGAAGAACTCTAAGAAATTTGCATGCACATTAAATTACATGTTGAGAAACTACACTAAAAGTATCTGTAGAATCCAAGATATTTGCATTAGCATACCCATTAAATTACATTTTGAAAAACTACCCTAAGGTATCTGTATGATTTAAAAACTTGAAAACAGTCACTTTATTTTTAAGGAGCGAGTACCTGGAGTCTGGATTCAAAATGACTATGGTGGAGAATACACTGAATATATACTAAAGTTTACAGAAAACTTTGTTTACTTTTACCATAACAGAAAACAGGCAAAATGTTACAGAGCACAATATCTTTGTGGAATCTAGTTTCTTGTTGTTGTTTTTGTTTCTTCAAAAATTTATTCTATAATAAATAAGAATGCTTAAATTATTATCAACTCTTTCGCCAAAGTAAGAGAAAAAAATTAGCAAATTCTAGAGGGGTACTAAATATGGTAGCAAGGCTTTCTCTCTCTAAGGCTCAGTATCATTAAAGATGACACTTGGTGTATATCTAGCAAAGGATGATGAGCTAAACAATGTTTCACCAATCAGCATAACTTCCATTTTGGTGCTTTTTAATTTCAGTGCATTTTTTAAGTTCCCAATTGTATTTTTGTTATACTTACAGTCTGTTGAAAACAGGAACCCAGTTTTATTAGCTTTTATAATTCTAGTTTCTACCTTAATTCTTGGAAAAAATAGATAATGAATATTTATTGAAATGTCACTGAAAAAATATTCAACAAAAGCAAGTATAATCAGCAGCTTTGTTAAATTCATTAAGAATATGCTACATTTTGGCCATGACTCTAGTGACTATAGGAGGCAACATACTGAAATAATAACTTGAATAATAAATCAATATTGAAGACCACACAGACTTAGCACTAAGAAGAAGCATCAAATACCAAGAGAAAGTGAAGTAGGCATAAAGTAGAATATGTGGGTGCAATGCTATCTAAATTGACTGTATAATGGAGAATTATGATTTATTACTACCATGTTATTTACCATCGCAGAACCATGCAGACAAAATTTACTGAGCATTCATATTTTATAATCACCCCATATTACAGTCTTTTTTTTTTCTGTTAACTTTATAAAATGGCTTGAACATGGGCTTGGAATACTTTATTATAAACTTAAATTTCCTTTTGAAAACAGAGGATTAATATAAATATCAATATTTTTCCTTTAAGGTATTTTCTGCTTATGTCATATTTTTAATTACTTATTAATAAAAAATAATCAGTATAGAAAGTTCAGGAGCTTTACAGTTCAAAAAGCCCACTCAAATTTAAGTGTCTTGTCATTTATTAGTTATGTGACAATGCATCAATTGACATTTCAGCGTCCCAGTTTTCTTATCTGTTAAAAAGTAGATAATTATATAGTTTTTACCATTACTGAGTTATAATAAATGGAAAGTACTTGTTCTAACAGTGGTAGCTATACTTATTTATGCTATTTCATATAAACAAGAATGTGTTGATGACACATACTTAAATTAAACCTCTCGCACTAATAGACTTTCTTTCTATCAATCTTCCTGACAGATCTTATTATATTAGGCCATAACTCTATATCTAAAAGACACCAAAAGAGATTTGAAGGATTCTATAACAGAGGAAAACATTTTCAAGTAGCAACTATTATTTTGGTGAAATACTTCAAGCTAAAGAGGAATAAGCATGATTATGGAAGGTAAACAAGAGCTTTCTATGGTAATGTCAGTAACATTGCAAGGTAGGTATTGCTATCTCCTTTTATAGATGAGGAAACTGAACAAATACATAATTAACTTTAGCTAATGTAATTTTTAAAAATTTCATCATACTTTTTGGTTATTAACTACCACTGATAATGTACTGGGGCCCCTTCTAATAGCAACTTTCAAAAACTGTAATTTTATTGAACATAGTTATAGCATGAGCTTTTTGGGTTAAAAAGAATTCATGCCTACTACAAATTCTGCCTCAAATTTGTTAACATTTTATTTTAGTTCAGTAAAGAAAGAAAAACATTAAAAGAGTAAACATCTAGATATAATGAATGCAAATTTCAGTTTTTAGTTTATAGCCTCTTGGGTCTTTGTCTACCAGAGTGAAAAATAGTGAAATGAGGTATTCTTGCTGTTTTATCAAATATATATAATTGACACAGGGACCAAAATCATTTTATAAAAGAATCTGCTAATGAGGCCCCTATGGTCCTGCCTTAAGCACCTATCCATGTTAGGTGTGTGATTGTCAAAGGTTTTGTAATCATGAGGGGGTACCTAGTAAAGCTATTTTAAATAATGCTGTCATTCAGCTTTCATAATAATGATATTTTTTCCCTATGTTAAAAATATTTCATCAAGCTAATTGCTGATACTTGAAAATATTTTTATTCAGTGGCACACATTTCCAGCATTCTTCATACCCCTTCCTTCTTCCTTTCCTGATACAGGTAGATCTGACCAGATGGCCTGGCCAAACCCTAGAGAGGGGAGGGGACTTAGGAGGAGGCTCCCGGAGGCAGTGGTATACAAGTTAGCACAGCACCTAAGGGCATATTTTCCCCATCCCTAGGCAGAGACTCGCCAGAAGGAAGCCTTCCAGGGAACCTGCATCAGGCTGATCGCCAGAGGGAAAAGCCCTCCTCATCTCTTCTGGTGCCTGGTGCCAGAGGGAGGTGCCGCACTGGGATAAGACCTGCCAGTCTAGCCTGGAAAAAGAACGGGACTGGCTTGGGAGCCGGACCCTTGCGTAGCATGGAAGCTTGTGCCCAGAGGAGCTTTAAACGAAGGAAGGGCAGAAACTGGCTCTTCTCTTCCTCCGGATTGCTCGTCACAGGGCAGCAAGCCAGAGCACTTAATGACCGGTGGGCCTTGGAAGCCATGTGGCCAGGCGGCAGTCCCTTGGCCCCCTGCATCGGAAGCTGTGGTGTGGGAACCGCGGCGTTGGGCTTGTGTGCAGACTCCATGGAATCCGAAGCCAGAAAGCAGTCCACCTAGCAGCCTTGTGCTCAAATAAGGGGAGTGGGATTTTTGTGGTTATGGGTTTCAGTCTGTTTGGCAACAAATGGCTTTTTTTCTGTATGTTGCAGAAAAAAGGAGGCTGGAGCCTGGTCCTCCCATTCCTCCAAACTGGGCAACATTTTAATAAGGACCTTTTTCCCTTACCCACCAAACTTGGTCTTTGGAATATGCCTGTGTTTCAGGGCAGGCAGCCAAACCCCATTTTTGTTCCATAAAATTCCTTCCCTACTTCTTTTCTTCTTTCCTTCCTCCAACTCTCTCCCTCTATCTCTCATTCTTTCCTTCCCTTGGTAACAAATTTTGCAGCTCAAAATATCTCCACAGAACCTAGAGAAAATTATAAAGCATAATGAACATTTTCATAAAGTTGCCTATAGACTGAGCCTATTATTTCAATATTTTCTTATGAGTAAAACTTTCAGGGAAAGCATAATAACTACAAGGAAAAAAGTTTGGAGGAAAGACGAGCAAACTCTATAAGGTGACTAAAAACAAAATGTGGGAACAAAAATTCTCATATCACCATACAATACATTTTATAAGAATCGGGTAATGTTAAAGTAGGCACCCAAGAAAAATCAGAACAAAGAAAAAGAAAAACTTGGAAAGTTTAGTCACCACTCCAACCAAATCCTGTTGGGTCAGAAAGACTCTAATATTTAACTGACATATTATAGACACTGATAAATCATTGTGTCAAACATTCAAATTATTGTACTCTGATGATACTGAGGAAGAAATTATTTGCATATAAAATGTATCTGATTTGTCTAGAAGCAACTCATTTTCTATTCCGATTTCACAGCCTAAGGCACTGATGGAGCCTGAGGGGATTTAAAGAAGTGTGTAGAAGAGAGCATCAGCATGCCAGAAAATAGAACAGTGCAGACTCTACATGGGGAATACCAGAAAATAGAACAGTGCGGAGCACTACATCTCACTATGGAATCTTATTTCCATGAGCAGTAACACTTAAAAAGGCTACGATTATGACTAGGTGACCCCGGTGTGTTTGTTACAGGATCAAAAAAATATTTGCAGAAATAATTGAGTAGGGTTATCAGTTTTGCTATTGTTTTTTTTTTTTTTTTTGACTTATACCTCCTAATCATCTTCTTTCCCCTTATTTGTCCCCTATAAAGGCAAAGTGGTAACATCACTAGGTGGGTGGCATTTATAGTGCCAATGGCAACCATCACAGACACCAGCTTGTTCCAACACTATCTATCCTGATTTCAAAACTTAATTGTGTTCACACTTGCCACTCTCTCTGGAGGAGCAGCCTAAATAAGGACAGGCAATCAATACACAATCAAGGTAATTTCTCACATCCTAAATGCAAATTGTTCACATGGAACTGTTCACTTTCCCCTTGTCTGGCAGGAGCATGATGAATGGAGTCAGTGATGGTTGTGGAGATTGATTTTTCATAAGCACCAACTCTTTTCACTTGTCAAAAAGTGAGAAGCTTGCTACCATGGACTGATGCGCAGGGACTGATAGAATAGAGATGACCGCCTCAAGGCATTCTGACTCTCCAAAATTCTAAAGCAATTTCTAAAGCAATAAAAACGGGATCCAATTTGAATGTAAGCAAAGGAGGCTTGCATTAAAGTAAAGTAGATTTATACTATTCTTTAGCCAGAATACCAAAGACAAAGGTTATAGCCAAACAACTCCTGGTGCATAGCTGATACTCAATAAATATTTGTCGAAGGTGTAAATGAATGGAGAAGGAAGGAGAGAACAAAGGAAGAAACAAAAGAAGGGAAGAGTTAAATGATAAGAAAGATAAATATTATTTATCAATCTTATATAAATAAAAACCTGAAAGACAAAAACAAAGAGATCTTTGACTCCTCTATTGATTTTGTGGTGCTTTTTAAAGCGTACTGCATACATTTTGCCTATTATTCTGTTCTTTAGTAAGCATAGTAGGATATTGCTATTAACCATGCTGTACTACCTGACAAATTGTCCTTCAATTCTTAAAACAGTAACAAGGATGGGTATTTTATTGTACACAATATAATGAAATTCAGGCTTATAAACAGCCCAGCCTCTTTTTTTTTTTTAAATGGTTGAAATAAAAAATCAGAGGCCTAGCTGAATAATAGTGAAAGTTACTACCAAAGATAGGTTTTTAAAATACCAGCAGAAAGAAGGGGCACAAGTGACAAGCAAGATACCAGCATTTTAGTTCTAATTAGTAAAACAAGGTCACATTGGTGTGTAAATGTAGCACTGAAATAAAACATGCAAATGCCACTAATGTTTTGCTTATCCACTGGTCACAGGAAAAAATAGACAACGGGCTATTACCTTCTCGAAAGTCAACACATTGCATGTTTTGAAAGAATTTGAGGCTCCTTTTAGTTAGTAAACTACAAGATGTTACAATGTTAAAAAAGTAGTGCCCTCCAACTAAATATTTTTTTCAGAACCTATCTATAAACTTACATCAGAATAATTGCAAATAACTGCCACAGAAATTTAAGTCCCAATAAGTGTAACCTCTTTATAGCTTATTTTTTCCTTTCTACTTATAATTTTCACTAGCAGAAATTTATTAAATGGTTAAGAATCAAGAATGATTATGAGAAAAGTTACACAATTTCTAACTAATTCCAGTCTCCTTAGATATTCATATATATGCAATATGAATTTATTCATATTTTTCTATTTATTAAAATACATTCAAATATATTCAATTTATTTTAAAGTGTTATACTTGCATAGAGATAAATAGTTATCCAATTAGGTAATAATGTAAGCTTTTTAGTCACCCATGTCTGGAGCAAGGTAGGTTTGATGCACAGAAAAAGAAATACGTTTTTTTACCTGATTACAAATATCAAATGCATGTTATTAATTTCCCAACAAAATATCCATCTTCATATGCATTAGTTTTATTAATTGAAAAGAAAATATTTTATTGGGCTTGTCTTCCTTATGACATAATGTGATTATAATACAAATGCAGTTATTTTCCATATCATTTCAATGCTTTGGAAAATTTTTATTGAGTACTGCTACTCACTATGACAGGTGATTAGCATGCATCATATTTCCCAAAACAAATCTGTGAGTAAGGGATTGCAATTTCTTCCTACACAGTGGAAAATTAAGATATGAAGACATTAAATAAGTGCTCCAAATTCATACCAATGTTAGGTGTTCAGAATGGAGCATGTATATCTGAGCAGACTTCACACTTTTTCTAGAACGCCATGCTCTAGCCCTAGAAAAGATGGTAAAGGTGTCAACAAAACCAACAAACACAAATTAATCCATTCCTAGATCAGTAGGATTATGATCAAGTGATAATATAGCCAGAGATAGAACCCAAGTGCAGCAGTGTGGTGTGCTCACTCTCAATCTCTCTCCCTTTCTCTCTCCCTCTCTCTCTCTCTCCCTTTCTCCTTCTCTCCCCTCTCTTTAACCCTCTCCATTTATTACACATCTATCTGCTTGATACATATTGCTGAACATAGTCCAACTATAGAACTATTTGCAATACTACACATTGTGTTTATTGGAAGCTAAATGAGTATATTAAATACCTTAGCATTTTCTAGTTTAGTTCTTATTTTAATAGAATATATTTGCAATATTTTATTTTTGAGTAAAATTACTTACAGAATTTCATTTCAATGAAATTATGCATTTATTTAAGTTTTCAACTTTATAGAGCTAAAAAAATTGATTTCAGGAATTCTTTTTAACACTCTAGAGAACTATTTCATTGGGGACCAAAATAAGTGTGTCCAAATAAATTACTGATACTGACTATAAAATATGCAGACTTTTTCTTCCTAAAAGACCATCTCAATGTAGCTTCTAAATTGGTAACATTTCTGTTTAAGAATAAATTTCTATTACCAAGGTTTGAAATATTAACTAGTTTTACCATACTACTCTTATATGAAGCAGAATCTTCATAAATTTAGGTAAATGATGTATGCCAATTTCTTCTAGCCTTGGACATAGCTAGGCAAATGACAAAACATAATTTAGTTAAAATGTGTCAAAAATAAGACTTAAATTCCCTTTTATAGTTATATTTCTGCCCTTAACAGGTATATAAGTTATATTGTTGTTTATTTTTATAATTAAAATATTTGATAATGTTTCTCTGAAGAAGATTTACTTCAACACCAATTTTTATCACTATTTATTTTTAAATGAAAGTTAATTTGTCCTACATGATACAGAAAATAACTGAATATAAGTTCTTATGCTATGGCAAAGTTCCATCAGAAAAGGAAGCAGAATAAAAATAAAATAAAAACAACACCCAGGACATATCATTAGATTACTTAATAACTCATAGTACTCTTCTTCCATGTTACAAATGCTGACAAAGCCAGAAACGTAAGCAGAAGAGGAATCAATTTCTCTGTCAAACAAGTGTGATAGGTATGATAATCTATTTAAAATGAAAAGCCAAAGGTTTTTAAGTAAAACTTAAAATGGGTGTCAATATGCATGATTATAACAAAGTACCCTACAAAGAAGGAATTCCTTAGGGCAGCCAAAACCAACAAATATGTTCCAGCTCATCACTTCCTCTAACTGAGCATAAAGGGCTGGGTTGTGGAGTCCACATTTTAAACAAATAAAGAGAAAGCTATCTGAATCACTAGTTTGCCAAATTCTACTGGGCTCTCAAATCTTAACATTAACAGGGTTGTCTCTGCAAGTTTTGATTTATATATTTTTCCCATCATAAAACTTTCCATTTGCTTCCTCCCAAAATAGTTGATGAAGAAAAGCAAACATTTCAAAAGATGTTTTTGCTGGACTCTTTATTTATTAAAATGAACAACCTTGAAGGGACTGTAGAGAAAGGCTTTTGATTCTATTATTTACTCACTCTGTAGTCCAGAATGGTTAAAGTTAATGACTTTTACTATGAAAATAAATATGGAGATGCCTTTATTGTTAGAACCTATTCAATTAAGGGACAACACTTCCAGTTAGACTTTTATGGAGTATTTATAATAAGTACATTATGGAGAGTAACTATTTTATCTTACTAAAAAATATGTTTTGCAATTTCTCTTCATTCTAATTTATAAGAATGGGCAAACATAAGATTCAACAGAAAAGATAATTATAAATATTTTAAAATAAATATAGTGCTTACCTGTTACTCTTTAGTCAAACAGTAATTCAAAGTAAGTAATTTTTAAGGTAAGTAGACATATTATGAATAATCAGAAAATTTTAATGTTTATCTTATTCCAATACATTATTTTGTAAACATTTAGGTTAAAGTGATTATCTGTTTTTTCAATGACTAAGTCAGAAAAATATGAATTAAATTATAATTCACATTACGTGCTGTACATGATATTAGATACTATTACAAGATAAAAAGTAGACATATTTGTTGAAATAAGTTTCTAGGTCCAGGATGGATCTGCTCCTGCCTGGGGTGCCATGTCAGCAAACTGAAGGTTAAATAACTTTAGTGTCCCTGTAAATGCTCCACTTGAGCTATAGGCACTCGATCCAGGCAGAGGCAAATTAAAGTTGGTTGAGGCCCCTGAGGGCAGAAGAAAATATTGGGCCCTTCAAAAAAAAGAGAGAGACAGGGAAAATAAAAATACATGGTTTTGCGGGGCCTTTCAAAAGTCAGGGCCCACTGTACCCACCGTTAAATCTGCCTTTGGATCCAGGCACCTAATCCCCAAACACGAAGCCAACTCAGGGTCTTCTCACTCCAAACAAGGTTAATTATTTGCCACTATCAAATCTAATATTTTCTGTTTTTCTTTTCCTTTTTCTTTATTCTTTACCCTATAAAAAAGTTTTGCCTTCTGCCCCATTTTGCAGTTCTCCAAAAGAAGATTGTCCACTTCATGGAGTATTAAATCAATGTATCACCTAATTTGTTTTCTTTAAGCATTTTTTGAACACATTTACATTATTATTTGTTCTAGTCTTAGTAGGGTTTTTGTTCTGTTTTGGTTTTGTCAATACTTTTAACTTTCTATTCACTACTGAACTCATTAAAAGGATTCCCCCTCTGATAAAATTACTTTAGTTCTGATTAGAATGTAATTTCAAATTGAATTATATTTTTAGTTATTTATAGTTTGTAAACCTTTTATAAGCTAGTGACCTTGAATTCTCTGTTGTACAATTGTGAGTTAAGGGTGGAAATGTTCATCTCTACTTTTTATGTTCAGTTGAAAGCCATATTTTATGCTAGATAAATAAGTAAAATTGTATTTTCCCACTCAGATCTTTCTTAGACCCTGGATTAGGAAAACATGAAGATGCTTCAGAGGATCAGAAAGAAATAGGCAACAAGAGGAAAACCGAATCACAGAAATATAGTAGCTATTCCTTTTTGAACCTTGTAGAGTAATAGGGTTTATATAAACATAAGCTAAACGGACCATTTATATCCCTCTGAGACTTTCTGGAAACCAAACTCATAAGAGTCATACTTCACTAGCAAAGGCACAACATATCTTCTACTAAGTACTTAGTCAGTTTTTATAGAAAAAGACAGTATTTTAAATGGCATCCTTAAGAGAATAAGCCAGACTATTTATTTTCTTAAGAAAATACATTTGGAGTGGTAAATGATGCAGGAACTTTTTTATTAAGTCATCCTAATTTCATAGCAGTTCTGCAAACTCTGTAACCAGAATCCCCAACTTAAAAATAAAAACATCTGTTAATTGTCCCTGTATGAAATTGTTATCCTTATGTGAGGATTTTTGTGGTGAATTCAATTCCCAATGTGCTTTAATACAATAACTGGAAATAATTAGCAACATGTCTAGAAAATTTCACTAAGAGACATGTTAATTTGCCCTGGAGATAGTTCTGTTATCTTGCACATTTGTTTTCATAGATTTCTTACTGTGTTTGTCTATGTGATTTTATGTCAACTGATGACTGTTATAACCGTAATCTATGAACACTGCTTTTACAAAATGTTGAGAGTTGTTTCCCTTATTATTGAATTTTATGCTTCAACTTGTATCAGGATTTTTAATATGTCAATATAAAGCAGCATGTTTCAGCTCAATTGTCCCCTGGCTTTTAATTCATTTCTTTCATTCTTATTTAGTAATAATTGACAAAAATAATTATATAAATTTAAAGTATACAATGGGATGATATGTTATACATATACATTGTAAAATACTAGATCAAGATAATTAACACATCCATCACTATACATAGTTAACCTAGAATGCTTAAGGTCTACTGACACCAACTTTCAAGTATATAATATCATATTTTTAACTCTAGTTGAGGCAGGATAGTAAGAAGCCAGGAAAATTCCTGGGCAAGCAGAATGGGGAAACTGAGACAAGAAAATCAAACAAAGTCAAACAGTTTGAGCAATTTACAGTCAGCTGGTGAATCTCAAGAACTTATCTCCCCTAACCAAGGACACTTGAGAGTGAACGGCTTGTACCTCTCCTCTCTAACCAAAGAACAGATAGCTTAAATCTCCTTGGCCTGGGGAATAAAGAACAAAGACTCAGTTAACGTCTTTTGTGACAGCTAAACTCAAGGATGAATGAAGTCAGGGAAACAAGTAACAAAAACCCCTTGAAAAACCAACAGACTCCAAGACAAAAGTAAAACAATATAGCAAACCCAAGAATACTACCCAAACCCCCTACGTGCTCATGTTGATGTATCAGCATATTAAAATACAACGAAGACTGATGAACACTCTGCTGAAACCCAACCCTAAGATTCTCACCTGCAGGAAAAATATTTTAAAAACCTTCAGAACAAAGGGTGAGGTGCCTGTGCCCCTTCTGGGGTGTGAACTTTTTATTTCCTCCTGAATTCTAAGGGTTCCACGGAGACATGCAGGCAGGGGAGGAGTCGGCAGTGGCAGCTTGACCTGGGTTTACCCCCTGATCTTGTCTCCAGGAACACTTTTCTCTGACTTGCAGGTGAACTAACAGCAGCCCTGCCCTGCTTCATTCCTTTCCTGTAACTTTTTAAAGAGCCAAAGCAGCTCTCCTAGGCTCTCTCCTGTTACTTCTTCTATCCTACGTTCTTAGTTGTTTCACTGTCCTGAGTCTTAACAAAGATATTCTCAAAATCACCTGGATTGGTGATGTGAAATCTTTCCTACACAAAGTCAAGAACCCACAGGCTACAGGCTGACCTGAGGCAGACCTGCTCCAGGGAGGGGCCTGTCCAGTAACATAGTCACCATGCTTACATTAGGTCCTCAGAACCTTCACTTCTTGTAACTGAAAATGTATAGCCTTTGACCTACATTACAACATTTTCCTCCTCTCCCCAGCCCCTGGTAAACACCAATCTATTCTCTGTTTCTATGAAATTGACTATATAATTGGATATATTTATTTATTTTTAGATTCCACATGTAAGTGTTGTCATACATTATTTCCTCCTTTTGTTCTGGCTTATTTCACTGAGCATAAAACCCTCAAGATACTAACTATATAACAAGACTTGCTTAATACACACACACACACACACACATACATATTAAGATTTTCAATTTATATATGCCTACATATGTATAAGATTTACTTAATGTATTTTATTTTGGCATGCAGATTTGAGAGTTTAGCATGCTCAGTACAATTATATTTATACTAATTGTAGGAATTGGACAGTTGATTAAATTAGTGGAAAGTTAAAATGTAATGGTTTATGAATTATCAAAATTCATAGATTTATGACTTGCATTATATCAAGCACATCCTACTATTAATTCCTTATATGCTTTAGAATCAAAATTTCAGATAGAATTTTTCTTATACAGTACTAGAGTTACTCAGAATAAGAGATTAGTCTAAATTTGTGATACCTGAGGTTTTAAAAATCATTAACTTACTATTGGTTATTACTTTAAAGGGAAATCTATCCTATACAAACAATTAGATTACTGAATTTTGGATGACTATGAACTCCCACATATGTATAATATAAATGTTGCTAATATATTTGTATATAGAGCTGTATTATAAAATTTTAACATGTATTTCAAATGCTTTATAAGTTCTTTAGAGATTGTAATACATAATTATTTATACATTTAGTAAAGGAAGTGTAACAGAATTAAAATATATATGACTTCTTTGAAAGTAGAAACATGTTCTATATCATATTCTCCATTAGATTATATTGGCAATATGAAAATTATACATATTATGAAATTTGAAGTTAGTTTTATGTACTAAGCAGAAAAATGCAGTTCCACTTTTAATATGTGTTTAACAAGTTTTTGGTTTTTGTAAATATTGAAGTGTGAAAATTAGGTAATTTTGATGATCACAGGAGTTTCATATAAAGTATCAAATAAAGACAGTACATTGAGTCATGTTCTATCAAAGAAAAATAGTAAATATATATACATGTCTAACTTTATATTAAAAAAATTTAAACTATAATAAATAAAGATAATCTCCTTAAAATATTTACTTAAATAAAGAGTCTTTAATAAGTAAATCATGAATATATAGGCAAAAGATAGATTTTAAAAAGTGAGATGTTATAGTATGCAATGAAAATAATTTTGCAAGTTGCTTCTTTATATTAAAGAGTTAACCAGTGAATTCCATTAAATAATGAATTTTCATAAGACATCCTAATATAATTTTAACTGTCAATGATAATGTATTGAACTTTTAGCAGCAGACTGGTTATTGAAGTATGCCTAAACTTTCACCCGATGCATATAGCATATTTTAGTTCATCTCAGCAACTCTGTTCTTCTAGTAAATATTCTAAATAATTTAAGTCAGAGCTTATAAAATTGCTTAAGATGTTTGTATTTTTTAGTTCCAAACCATAAAAGTGCTTATTTTAATGAACAAAACTGGTTCTCTGACATTATATCGGTTATTAAAAGTGTCAGGTAATCTGATTTCTGTGTATTTATGTCATCTAATGTGTTTATCCATTCAACCTGAACTTATAAAACATGTAATATTTATAAAGCATTTTTCAAAGCAAAGCACTATGTGGACTTCAAAGATGAATAAGGCCTAAACAAAATTTTTAAAACAGGGCTATAGTTGTTTTGCAGCTAAAAATTTGTATAGCTTATTAAATAGTCAAAATTAATCAATTAAATTTGGACCATTTAAAATATTTTACTTATTAATACAAAAAAAGGAAAATCTCTTTTAAAACTATTAGATCTGCTCAACTATTATAAATCTATTTTTGAAAACTTTTCTTAAGTAATATATTTTCAACAAAATTATAAATGTATTGTTTTTGAATGGCCAAAAATAGCTTTTAGGAGATATTTACTCTCACCTTCAATTGCCAGAAATAAAATGTATATAGTTAAATGTTCAAAAATATTAAATCCAGTTAAATATAGGGTTATTGTATTTAATTTTCCAATTCAACAAAATAATAACAGTGAGAGAGTAGAGCATTTTTTCAGAAATATTCCAAATAAAAGTCGAAAATCTGTCCAAAAGTTATGCCCAGGTGAGAGGATAGGTTTTTACTGCTGTCTTTGCGTCCCATTGCCAGGTAGGTATCTCATGCTGTAGGGTGCATTTATAGCCAGCATAGCCAATAAATTAAAAATAGAGGCTAAACAACTTAGGAATAAAAGACTTCCATATGTTTAAGATATTTATGTTCATATGTTTAAAATCAATGGCATGTCACTCTTTAATTTTAATTTTAATTAATTATAAACTTAGCATTTCCTAATCATTTGAAAGTGAAAAGTGGTTGCAGAATGCTTTCATTCCACTTGGCCTGTGTCTGAATAACACATGGAACAAATGCAAATGCTCTTCCCTCCTTTGGACACATTCTATATTTTTTTCTTACCATATTGGGAGAGCATTACGACGGGTCCTCAACCTGATTATACAAGAGTAACCCTAAGTAACACTAAAAGCAGAGAGAGTTACAAAAGCTTTTAAAAAGCTTAATGCAAGTTGTTAGGTTAGCTCTTTGGCTAAATCCAACTGCCAATTTGGTGATAGAACTCTATGTGTTTCAAAACAAAATCAACACAAGATTCTTCTTTTCTAGCATACCCAAGCAACTCCACACAAACGCAGCACTTTAAGAACTTGGCTGATAGACAAACAGCTTGATAACATAAGTGGTGCCAAGAGAAATCACAAAGTACATGCACTATAGAAGGAAACCATTCTCATTAAACAAAATATTTTAGTAAGCTTTTGCATAATGATCACAAACACTCATTTGGGGAAGCATTAATGTTCATCTTTAAAGAAATAAAAAGATGAGATCAGGAAAATGGTGATGGAAGGAAACGACTTGGGAGTGGTAAACACACAATACAATATACAGATGATGTACTGTAGAATTGTATATCTGAAAACTATATAATTTTATTAACCAATGTCACCCCAATAAGTTCAATAAAAATAAATTGAAAAAATAAAGAAAGCATTACATGTATAAAATTGCATTTTTTGTATTGGATCAAAACCTAAAATTCCTTGTAGATGTTAATAAAATTACCCAAAGAATGAATAATTTGACATTCCAGAATCATTTTTAAGATGATAGAAAGATAACTTTCACGTTAAGGACCATATTGTATAACATATTCAAAGACTTATATAAATCATTCCCTGAGCTTGAATTCAGCACATGGTCATGGAATGGATTCCAAAATGGCACAATGTCAGGAAAGAAACAAAAAGAATTTTCAACAGTACTTATAAAAATATTACTCTACAAGACTCCCTTAAAAATACAAATGATATCCCTTCCAGGCTTGGTTCTTCTTCTCATGGCTAATGTAGACACATACCTACAAAGGTCATGGTTAAATTTAAATTCCACTTAAAAGAACGAGGTAACACAAAACATGTGGGTCTTGAAGTTAGACAAATGTGAAATGAAATCTCAATTCTGCCACTACCACCTCTGTGATCTTGAACAACTTAACAGCTGTGAGCCGAGCCTCAGTTTATGCACTTTTATAATTGGAATACTATACTGTTTATTCAATATATTTTTAAGAGATTGCCTTGTTCTTGCAATACAGTTAAACCAGGGTCTGCATCAATGAACAAGACCAAGACCCTGACTTAATAGCCATAGAGTCAATTATATAAACCAATAAAATAATATCAGAGCTATACTGATGGTGGAAAAAATAATACAAAGCTAAAGAATCAGTGCAAAGAAGATTTTTAAAATACAGATTAAGAATGAGAGAACACGGTGTTTGAACGGAGACCTGAATGCTGAAAAAAGGCCATATTCTAGGCAAATGGAATATGCAAAAACGCTCAGAGGCTTCAAAGATTTGACTTGCTTAAGAAACCAGCTTTAGTTTCAGTAAAGCAATTCAGGGGTGTGGTAGGCTGAATAATGACCTCCAAAGATATCCAGGTCCCTGAAAATTGTGAATGCTACCTTATATGATGAAAGGGGATTTTCAGATGTGATTAAGTAAAGAATCTTGAGATAGGAGAATTACCTTGGATTATCAGGATAAAGTAGATGTGTAAACACATGTGCTTCTATAAAATGGAGGCAAAGGGAAATTTGACTACAGAAGAGTAGTAGGATATGTAAACTTTGAGTGATGCAAAGAATGAGCTACCGTTTAAGAACGCAGGATAAGAAGAGGCAACAGATTCTCTCCCTGAATCTCCAAAAAGAATAAGCCCTACTGACACCTCAGTATTAGCCCAGTGAGGCTGATTTTGGACCTCTGGCTTGCAGAATAGAAAAATAACTTTTGCTGTTTGAAGCTACTGAGTTTGTGGATATTTGGTGCAGTAATAATAGGAAACCAGTTCAGAGGGAGAGGGCAAAAAATGGGTTCAGAGAGGTACACAGAGATTGGACCATTTGAGGTACTATACAGGGATAAGAGTGAAAACAAGCTTGCCAAAGCTTCTCCCAATACTGTGAAGCATCGGATAGTGGTGAGCTGGACTTGGTTAGTGGTGGCTTGAGGGAAGAAAAAGCTGCATTTTGAAGGAGGTGTTGACAGGACTTGCTGAAGCTTAGGACATGTGGAGTTAAAAAGAGAGTCACCCAAAAATATTGAGCAGCTGGGTGACTGTGCACCTTTTGTGGGAGGTAGCTCAACCCACACAAAGACGGTAGACAATGGTAGAAAGGGAATCAGGAGTGCATATTTATATTTAATTTTAAGCAGTGCAGTTGTTTTAAATGTGAACTAAAGGGTAACAAAGAGATTCACCTAAAGAGAATGGCCAGGGACAAAGGAGGGTGATAGTCTCTTATATTCCCAAACTCCAGGGAATAGTGACAGGACATCATAAAAGACAAAAGATAAGACTGCTTCTCCAGGTGTCATATATGTTTCAATATGTAGTAATTAAATAATAGAATTCTCTATTATTCCTTTTTATTGTATTAATGAATACAAACATATATCTCACCTCTCCTTTCCAGGTTCTTTAAGATAAAATGGCAAACAAATGTACTTAGAAATTAAATTTAAGCCAACATCTTAACTAATATCTGAGAAAAATTCTGGTATATAGAATAAAAGAAAATATATAGAACCCTAAATTTAAAACATTAAAGTGTTAATAATGAACCTCTAATGCTGATGAAAGGGGGTAAATGAAAACATGAGTGAAATTCAGTGACCTTATACAATAAGGAAATCAGTCAACTGAGGCACATGCTGGACTTCAAAGTTTTATGTGATAGCCAATTTTGTCCCAAAAGCTAAATAATTTCTGAATTTCTCTGATGCAGTCACTCCAAAGGAGAAATGTCAATACAGCACAACCAAAATTAACCTCATAAATGACATTACTAAAAACAGAACTAAATACCCAGTTTACCTCTAGTTATTAAAAGTACGTACTTTCTCTATCAAGATGTATATCTCTCTTATTTAAATTATTTAATTGACTTTTTAAGGTAAAGCCATGGGCATCTATAAACAATACTACATATCATCAATAATCTAAGACAATCACTGTTTTTTAAAAGTATATCAGATAGTGTACAGCAGAGAAAAGCTAAAATAATTTAAATGTCCATAAATCACTGACTTGTCTAGAAAACATTAATACAGTATATTAAGAAAAAAGTGACAAAGCGTTCAGGGAATCAGGGAAAACAAAATAATTTTTTAAAAAGAATTTTGGATAACTTGGTAAATGTATCCTGGAGATTCACAATGATTGCCCTTAAATTTGGGAAAAACAAAACATGTTCCTTTATCATCTATGTAAGTGGGTTTAAAAACTATATCTTCTACTGTATGCACGTGTGATAAGGAAGTTTGTCTCCATTAGATGTTATGAACAGACATATAAAATTAATAATGGAAATATTGAAAACAATACAATTTTAAAAGTTTACAAAATATATTATTTATATGACATTATGAAAAAGGCAAAAAATATGAGAATAGGCAGAGTTGGGGGAGAGGTTGACAATAAAGTCCAAGAAGAAATTATTGGGGATAAGGGAAATTGTCCACATTTTGGTTATAGTGATAGTTACACAAATATATCCATTTGTCAAACACACAGCAACTGTACACTGAAAAGGGTAAATTTTACATTATAAAATTATATTTAGTTTAACTTGACTTAAAAAAAAGCAAAAGAAGAAGATACTCTTTTTGCAATGCTGAAAACTAGATTTCCTAGGATTGTGGGTTCAGTAAGATGGTTCAAAGTTTGTAGCCCTTTTTAGCTCATCAAATCTTTATTCAGAAATGTGAAGTTTATATTAAAAAATAACTCATTTACATTCAACCCTAAGGCTAAAACATATATAAATTATATAAAAGAAAGGGAAATTGTCCTAATTGTATATTACCTTTGGTTTTGAGGTTGTTGAGAGAAAAACAAAAGAAATAGCAAATTGGCCAAGCCAAATTATAAATATTACAAAACATCAATAAAACCTTGATTTAAATGAAACCAGAGCAAATCCTTATAACTAGAAAGAAAAATAAGCAACAAGAATTTTGCTTCTCAGTGTATGCTTAAGATTTAATTTAAAAAATAATTATATTATGAAAAAAAATCAAAATGCGAATGAAATATAAACTAGAAGACATTTAAATTAAGGTCCTTTACCCTAGTTGTAGATGTCAATACAATAAAATTATTAGATCATTTCTATGAAGTTCAGAATGTATTAATTTTAGATATATTACTCTATCCATGGCCAATAAATGTGTAAAGCAACTCAAGATATATTACATAAAGAGTTGATTACTTTCACAATTGCATAAGCAACTTAAAAAAAAAACAACTTTTATTCCCAGGAAGAGGAGAATGAATTCAAAGTGCTTGGCATATACCTATATTAGAGTTAGATAAGATTTTTATTAAATTTCAACTTTTTAAATTGTTCCTTTCACCAATACTGTGTCTGGGGCATAAGCACCGAAGTTAAAGGATTAATAGAAAACATATAGAATGGAAAGGGCTGCAGCTATTTAAAAAAGTAAGGTTCCTTAAGTTAGGTCAATACATGAGTTTATACCAGAGCTTGCTACCAACTCTGGTAGGTTAGAGAGGAATGTGAAGAATCAAACTCTCTATGGATGGATGCGCTCTGCAAATGGGGGTATTAACTCTTGAGCAGTGGTTTCTCTTTCTGCCATACAGATCTTTGGTGCATACTAAACAGTTGACCCAAAATCTGTATTATTATTTGTATCGACTATTATGTAACATCCTTCATTTTTAAATATGCCTAGGACCTCTTTCCTTTCAAGCTAAAATAATTTAAAATTTGACAGTATAAAGCGTGAGGTATGGCTTCCAGACACCAATCTTTCCTTGAAATTAAGCTGCACTAAGCATGCACTGTTTTCCTTGTCCTTTACAGTCTGAGCTGTTACAAGGGAATTCCAAAAGATAGCAGCTGTGACAAGCATACTAATTCTTGTGTTCGTTAACTGGCATGAGGAAATAATCTCTGAGACGGAGACGTAGAACTGATGTGGAGGCAGAAATGAAACCTAGATGTCACATTGGCATCATGTCAAAGCTGAGGACATTTAAGCAGCAGAACAGCCTAATCTCAGTTAACCTCTATTTGATTTTCACAAATAGGATTTCATCTGAAGCACTAAATTAAATCTGAGACTGAGAAATGGGCCTGTATATTAAGATGTGTCCAAATTAATTGGTGTCATGATGAGTGGCTAGCTTTCAGCCTCTGAGTCACTGAGTTAGTATACAGGGTTACAATTTGTGGGGGAAACTTACATACAAATTTTATTTTACCTTACTATAAGAACATGACTTCCAGCATCTACGACTGCACTGCTGAGAGTCAGATGCCTGGCAGTTGGGTAGTGTAATGAAAATGTCGGTAGAATAACAAAAGCTCAAAGAAGTCCACATAATTCTTTATATGTCTCCTTTTCTAGGATACAAAATTATGGAAAAGTATTTTGAATATGTTCATATTTTTACACAGGTGCTTAAGTGTGTTAGTGGATTTTCAGACTAAAATGCAGGAGGTCACCACAATTTTCAGAGTTAGAGAACGACAGTAACTGATCAACTACCTCAAAAAGAAAATTTTCTCTGACATAAGAACAGTACACAAAGGACATATATAGGAGCATAGCTGGCTGAGAAGAACACAATCCATCGCAAGATAAAAAACAAAACACATTTTCCCTAAGGATTATAAATAAATATTATATTGTCTGATTATACTTATCAGAACTAGAACTTATAATAAACTTATGACAAAATTTTACATATAGTTGAATTCATTGTACATAAAGGTAATTAATAACTAAAACAGAATTAAAATGTCTCTGGATTCAATAGAGTATTTAAAACATCTTGTAGAAATTTCAACATTTAATTAACTATAATACCATATACTTTTTTCTAAGCTTTATCTTTAGTGATGATAAATTTTAATTACTAACATTTTCATAGATAGTTATGTAAAACCAAATCTACAGAAAATATGGGTAGCTTATACAAATATTTTACATATATTGATAGAAATGTGTATTCAATATGCACCATATATGGATGAATATATGTAGATATGAGTAATAGTTATCCATTTCTGAATCTTTCTCTATTTTTCTATATATAGGATAATACTATTTGGTTAAATTTAGATTACATTGCATAAATGCCTTTCTCAAATGATCAAACAAAATTAAAGATGAATTTTTTTTTTCCATAATTGGCATCTTCTACAATAGCTATCAATATCAACTCAGAGACATTCAATTATGAGTTCAGGGATGTGATAACAGTATAGTACAACATTTGGGTACAGCATTGAATTATTTTGTAGGCCACCAGCATCCTTCCTGGCTTCCCATATTTGTTGATGGAACCAACATACCCCAAGCCACTCTGCCTCAGAATCTCAATGCCCTGCCACTGCGCACTGTAAAAGAATCCATTGTCAAGTCTTTTCGTGTCTCAAGTGTTCCTTCCTTTTCTTTGTGATTGCCCTCATTTTACATATATAATATTACCATGCAGGCTTTCAGTCAATCATTCTTTCCCCTTCCCAATAACCCTGCACATTAACACCAGTAAATGTACTCAGAAGAGAGTAGTGACAGTCTCACCTCACTGGTCTACCATATTTCCTGATTTCTCATAGTAACATTTAAGGAATATGTCCTGTTTTACTTCCTTGTTTCTTCTTTCTAGAAAAACTGAACTGAAGCTCTTCCCTGGAGCACAGAGCTTGTTTTGTTCATGTATTTTCTCCTTTTACTCAAATTTTTATGGGTGTAAATGTAGTGTTAGCATTATCTGAAGTGCCAACTTTCCCGTAACTTCTCGACTCATCCTCCCACCCCCTAGGAAGAGGGCATCATAATCTCATCTTCCTGATACACTCTGTTCCACCCTGTGGCCAGCATCAAGTTACATTTTTTGTTTACCTATTATGTTTCCGTCCTTCCAATTTACAGAGTATCACCACACTTATAGTAGTCCTTGCTTCTTCTTATCTTTGATGTCTCAAAATGCTTAGAAGGTTATTTTAATTAGAGTACATAATTGATCACTTTTAACAGATGAATGATTCAATAAATGTTGATTATTGCATTTCTCCCTATTTCTATTTATAGTTTTGAGTTTGTTATCAGTTTGATGCAGAAAAGAGGTCACAATTTTATGAATGAAGTTTTATCAAATAATATTTGCAGTGTAAGACTTTACAAGCATATAACCACCAGCTTTCAGATTAAAACCATAGACAGGAAAAGAAAATCATTTTCATAAATTTGAAACTTGAACAAATTTTTTTGGTTTATGTAGGAAAATATGGGTAGCAGGTGATTAGTCATAGAAATGACTTACACATGACTTGCTTCACTTTGTGATGCCTAAGTAGCTGACAATTAGCTGACAAATACTTAAGTTCAATTCAATTGCTGCCAAAATATTTGTTTCTATGGAAGAAGATAACACTTTGGTAGAGTGAAAAACCTCAGCTCTTATAAATTCAGTCCTTTGCAATAATATGGCATCCTTATATACACAATCTTTAAACTCTGGTGTTCCCTTAATATGTTTGCCAATTCAGTCTCCTAAATATAAATTTCAGACTCTAATTATCTAAGTGTTTATGTACTTTTAGATACATACATATTATATAACTGTACCCCAATTTATAATTTACAAATTTTTTAAAAATTTTGTAAAAGCCCAGAAGAATACTAAAATGCTTTTAAACTTTATAAGTGTTTGCTTAACAGGAAGTACAAAAAGTCATCATATTGTGCTGCTCATATATGTAGTTATTACACACTGATAGGTTGTTTTAAGATGCTAAACTCATGTACATTGGGAAATCTAAGAATTAACCTTCTTGGTAGTCTTTCAGCAAGAACCCTTTTTGGAAAGAAATATAATGATGAGTTATTCAAAATGCATAACCCTTATTTAAATGCCACCAATATTTAAGTATACGTGAAAATGAAGTTTCCTAGGGTACCATTTAACACTTCAGCAAAAGGCTAATGAACTGCAGAGTGCTTTGTGCTTCTCTTCTGAATCTGGATGCTACTTACATTTAATAGAATGACCTCTTACAAGTTATAGGAGCAACCCTCTTTTGAGTTACGGTGAAAAAAAATCTCTTTAGCTCAAAGTTAAAAACAATAACCTAAATAACTGGGTGAAAAGCAGGAATTCCACAATTATTACAGGAATGTGACATGTGCAGTTAACTGGTCTTTGGTTCTGTCTTGAAACTGAACTCGGACGGCTAAGCATGGCATGGCCTGAGGACTGACTACAATAGCTAAAAACGGTTGCCAGTTAGGCCTGGTTCCAGTGGAAAACAATTTCCTCTGGCAGCTTTTGAAGTGTGTTTTTATAGGAAATTGCCTCTTGGAGCATATAAAACTAATTCATGGCATTTCCCAGCGCTCCCACACACCCGGCCGGACTCCCTTGTGGACGAGACCGTCTTGTTCACACAGGTGGGCCTCTGCTCCTGCAACAGCTCCGGCTGTTTGTGTGGAGTCACTCCGATTAGTTTAAAAGCCTCTAAATCTTCCAAAGTGTCCCCAGGAAGGGAATATAAAATTGGTGATGGCAATATGGCAAGAACCAGGGAACATAACAAAGTCACGACATTCATATCTGGGTCTGTCACTGTGATTCAATACTACAAAATTTGCTAGTGGATTCAGCAGAGGTCACGACACAAAAGTGATGGATGACCCACAGTTCTCTTCCCCCTCCCACTGAATCTGTGTTGTATGCTGGGTTAACTTTCCTTTGGAGGTTTGTTATACTGCTGCAAAGTTTGTTCTCTTAACCATCTGGGTATTGCAACAAAATTTTTTATACCAGAATGCCTATATGCACCTGAATAATAAATTTAAAATCAATGGCCTTTCTTTCTTTTGCACAGGAAATATTAGAAGATAATCATATATTATAAACTTGAAAGGGAGGATTGCTCTTATTTTGATTAGCCCCCCCCCCCAATTTATGTAATACATACATATTCAAGAAAAATTTTAAGGACAAAATATTATTTACTCGTTGTGAGAAGTAAGGAGAGTAAAGTTTGAAAACGACCGTAGGCATGTAATTTGAGATAAAAATTGAAAAGTGAAAGCAAGAGGAATTTGAAATATAAAATAACCAGCGTTTCTTTGTCCAGGTGTGAAAAATACGGAGGTTTGAGCATAAAAGTAATGTTAAGTGAGCTGACATGTCAGAAACAAAGAAAACAGCAGCTGTGTACAGAATAGATAAAAATAAAAGTGAGAGAACATTTAGTCACATGGGGAAACAGTCGGAAAAAAACTGTGTATTTGTTTGAATTTGATACTGTCCACAGTAGTGAATACTGAAGTTCAAAATGAAAAGCCATTTCCCTTATGCCCATGCTCTTCTTCCCTGGAACTACAATTCTTGGGAATAAAAGAGAATGAAAATGTGACGGTTAGTTAAATTGAGGATTAGAATATCAAGAATTTTTGTTATGCAATTGTTACAAATTGTCTATCATAGTTTTTTATCCTTAAATATCATTTTTATATGGTTTTTAAAAAATGTTACACACTGTTCTTTTTGTTTGAAAGGTCATTCTGGTACCTAATCCTGTCTGCCTATCAAACTTTCTGACCACCTCAGTAATTTCATTCATAGTTTTCTTCCTTTATTATATCTTCACCTAAACCCCACACATAAAGGCACAGAAAGTAACTGTTCTCTGTGCACCTACATCAGCACCTTTTTCACTAAATGGTTATTTCTGCTTATATATCCGTCTTACCTAAGAAAAGCTGAGCTGTGTTTTGACATTGGAGCCTCCTTTATTTCCCCCACTTGTGCTTCATTGGTGCTTAGATGGTTTCTGGACCTCTGTGAAGAACAAAACCCTGCGGTGGACAGAAACCCTTCTCTTTTTTTCTGTCCCTTGCTTCAGATGTTGCCCTGTTCTACAGACTACTAAAAACATGTACAAGGTCTTGCATGTTTCAATTCTTTATGCTTGTATGACTTTCTCTATAAATAGTAATCTACCAAGCCATCTTTCTGTAGTTACAAAGTTTGGCAATATTTTCATCAAATAAGCTTCAAGAAGATAAAGAGAGTCCCCAGGCAACAGATACAGTTACACTTACACTACAAGACGCCAAATACACACCCACAGAAGTTCACACCCAGAGCTTCCTCCTCTCCCCTTTTAATCAGAGTGCCAGAAAAATGCGATAGGGATGGGAAGATGGTATAAATGAAACTGAATACTATATTCTCACTGAAACATAAAGGAAAAATTAAGCATCAAAAATTAAAATTAAAGCATAAAAAATTAAAAGTGAAATTAATCCACTATGCCAAAATTTCCAGTTTTGTACTCATTACCATATTTCCAGGTTTCTAAATATATATTCATGTTACAGAACATATATTTCATTCTACATTATCTTTTCCTCATTTTTCACTCTTCTGTAAATCTTGACAGCTTACTAGATTCTAACCAGGAAGGCATTTCCATGTTCTCTTTCAAAGGTCTACTCCAGGTTTAATTCAGCTCTCTGAGATATGTAGGCTAGTAAAATAAGCTCAGCATTAACATGCATTTTAAAATTTGCATTTAATTGAATCTTAGAAAATATTCACACTTTTAAAAATGCTTGTTGATGATGTGTTGATGATTTGATTCCGAATTTATCAGAAATAAATTATTTGTACATATTCATATACACATCAAGAATAACGCAAAATTTACTCAGGCTTTCAATACAGAAAACTTGCTCTGATATTAATACCTAAAATGTATTTGATATATTTGACAACCTTTTGTTTTACTTCATTAAAATTAAACTAATGTTAACACAATTTTTTTAGGCTAGCAAGAAACACTATAGTACATAAAACCCCTGTGAATAGTTGCATTTTAATATTACCATTGAAATAAAATGTATGAGAGTATAGCCATGTCTTACTACAAACATAGCTAAATGTAAATGCCGTGTTTCTATTCCTTTTTTCACTTAAATGAAAAATATGATGTACTAGAATTACTTAAATCAACTCATTTCTCTATTGTGTTTATAATGTATGATGCACTAATCTCTAGTAACAGAAATTCATTCATGAGAGAAGAGATCACTTTAAAAACAATTTAACCTATTTGAATAATTCAGAACAACAACAACAAAAAGGTATGCAAATACATTTTGAACTGGTTCAAGGAAACAAACTTCCTCTAATGATTATCTAATCTGTGCTGTTATAAACTATCATTTTCTCTAATACATTTTGTATAAACATAATTTTAAGTAAGGATGGTATTAAAAACATTTAAAATAATATTATATTATTCATTAAGCTAAATGTTTACATGCAAAAATTACCTCTTTGGAATATTTGAGACATATTTAAAATATTATATAACTGGTTAGTATGTAATGATTGCTGTTTAGTGTTTATGTCTAAACTGACTTCTATCCAAATTACTGTTTTTAAATAGTTACTTTGCACAGTATCTTGATGTATTATCAGTATTTCTAAGACATTATGTGCCCTGTATTTTTTTCCTCTAGACCCACGCCCTTCCCCATTTTAGCAACATTAAAATAATTTCCAGTTAGTCACCTGCAAATACTTGGGGTGGTTTTCATGTTTTCTTTCCTTCACATTTAACAGAATGTAATGCCAATTACAACTCTGAAATGTCTTCCTATGCAGTGGGTACTCCCCAGGTTGTCTGTTAAATTCTGGTATATTATCAGGATATTTAAACAGCCCTTTAATTCATATTCCTGCCTCTACTTCTCTATCTTTAAATCTACTGGGTATAATTAATCAGTGTTCAAAAATACCTCTCTAATACCATCAGTCAGTCTTCTGGCCCCGCAGGTCTCCGCTGGAGCTCTAACATGCATTCTAAGACCCTTGTTTGGTACCCTAACACATCCCTAAACACTCTTCAATTATTTTTCCCTCTCATTTTGGTTCTCATATTCTTAGAGCTTGGCCGACATTCTGTTAAAAATTGAAAAATAATCTTCAAATATGAAGTTGTTATTCATTATATTTCTGATTCACTACTAGCCAAGCATTTTACTTCTATATTTCTCCTTCTGGATCACAATTCATTAGGTACTTACCAAAAAGCCTTAGTGCAATGGGCTAGCGTTAGGCATCTTATTCTACCTGTAGAGGGTGTTGCTGCCCTAAGATGAGGTAAATTCCCAGCAGACTCTGACCTGTTCAGTCTAGGTCCTATCTTTTTTCACTCTAGTCAAGCCAGGAGGGCCTAACATATCCGCACAAAAGCCTATCAAACAATCTACAAAGCAATCTGCACTATATTTTTAAAATAATATACCCTATAACAGGAAATCAATTACTGAAGGGTTCTTTATATTATATTGGAAATATAATCTTTCTTTTGAGGCTAAGGTTCTGATTCATGAATTATAAATGTAATTATAATTAGTTAATTGATTTGTAAGTTCATTTTGCATTTGCAAGTGGTTTTTTATTTTACTCTTGTAATTTAAGGAAAAACAGTTAACTAATTCACATGTCTCTTGATTTATTCATGGGTATAGACATAGTCATGTAAGGTTAATTACTTTATTTAGAACCGGTGACCAGATTTGACAAAAGTGTACAGAGAACACTGTTGCATTTGTTAACTAAACTGCATTATTCAGGTAAGCCCTCCTATGGATGTAGCATCACTATATAGATGATGAATAGTGTGATTTTATATTGAATTGTGCAGCAACAAAGCACTTGCAAGGAATAGAAAACCAAAAAATGTTGACAGAATGGAATTGTGATATAAGAGTGGATCTGATTTCACGGTAGTAGGGCAGTTTTTCCATATGCCGCTTTGAGTGTTTCTCTTGTGCATCTGTTGCATGACAAACATAAAATGGTTGGGTTCACTATCAATTACAGGCTGGAACAAGTAAGATTTCAATTACAACAGGAGAGCAAAACAGCTGGGAAATCCCCAAGGGGAGGTGCAAGAACCAAGGGGGTGAGGCAGGCATCACAATGGTACATTGCACACTACTAATTAGAGAGAAATGAAGTCAAGTTAAAAGGAAATATACCCCTAGATGTTCTGTTTCACGGAGACCATTTGGGTACTGAAAACAGTACCTCAGTGGCTTGTCTCAGTCTAAATGCTCATGTAATTTTTGCCTCTCATGAGCAGATTAAATAAAAACTGTAGCATAAAGAATCTTATATATTTTAAGATAACTTATTTTCTTAAAATTCAGTGAGATTAAATTAAGGCATTTTGATTATATCCAAATATTTTTAAAAGACAGTATATCTTTAAGAGGTAGCAAAGTAACAAAAAATTTATGATAATGAATTTACAATAGCCTGCAGCTCCCTAAATAAGAAGTGCATAAATATAAGCACATATAAAAGTCTTGTTGACAATCATCTGTCTTAGGAAAAAAAATTAGGGATTATTCAAGTATGTACACTGTGTGATATTATGTGATTTTCTCTCTTATATGCCTGTTTTTCTTATATTTAATTAAATGAACTATAAGCAGTATAAATTAAAAAAACATAATATGCTCTTGAAAATTATTTTTATAACATAGAATCTAACAATAAAGTTAAGAACTAGCCACAGGTTATAAAACATTAGATCTCTATAGAACAGCACATATTCCCTGTAATTTTCATAATCAACATTTTTCATAACAATAAGAGGAAAATAATAGCAATTTTAGAGTCATGCTATATTTCAGCTGAGCTTTCACTCACCCCATGCACTTTTTTTGGGAAATAACATATATGGGCTTAATAAAATAATAATAAAAACAATTATTATTTTTACTTTAATAAACATTAATGGAGACACCCCAAGATTTACCCTGTAGCTCACACATACCTGTGATCAAAGTTAAAGGGTTGAACATCAATCTGAATTTTTATCTGGAATTCGCTCAAAATAAGTCTCTTTACTGTTTTATTTTTCTCGCTAGAAATTTACATGGGTAGATCTAAAATCATTTCATTAATTCAGATAAAAGATGATTATGGGCTCAATTAGGACAGTGTGGGGAAAATAATGAGATTCTAAAGTAGAAAGTACAGATATCAGAGAACAAGAGCATGAGGGAAGGAACCTAGGAGAACAGAGGTTTCTAGTTTGAGAAACCAGGACAGGAAAGGGCTGAGGGAATATTAAATAGGAATATTACCTTGGACAACTCTAAGCACACAAAGTGATATATTATTAACATCAAATGTAGCTTCATTTAACTTTATAGTTTATTTTTATTTTTCTTAGTCCTTTTACACACCCCCCCATAATCGCCACACCGTTGTCCGTGTCCACGAGTCCCTTTTCCTTTTTGCCCAATCCCTCCACCCCCAACCTCCACGGAATCAAATGAACAAAGTGAACTAACAAGCAAAATAGAGACAGACTCAGAGATAGCAGGATGACAACTTTACAGTTTAAAATCGTGTTTTAGCTTAACTTTTTCTGTATGATATAATAGTTTTTGAAAATCAATAACCCCTCGAATAGTTATCATTATGGCCAAGGGCAGTGTCTGCTATAAAATAATTTATTATCCTGGAAAAATTATTTCTTACTTCTTCTCCCAATGTATGTATAGAAATGTATTCTAATGTGATTCAAATATCAGTTCTCTAAAGTCACCTGCACTGAAGAGGGAAGGGCGAGTCCAAGCTCCTCTTTCCCTCCACATATTTTTGTTCAGAAACTTTTTCAAGCTTTAAATGACACTTCCCAAATGAACAATGCTGGTCTCATAGAGGCTTAACCTTCCCTCTAGATTGTGTGTTATTTGTATCAAATCATAGAAATAAATAAACTTTATCTTTTTTTTAAAATTGAGGATGGCATAAAACTACTTCCAATTTGAGCATAAAACTACAAAAATAGAAACAGTTTTGTACATTCAGTACCTGTGCTTTGGCAATAATATTACCCATTTATTAATCCTAAGGTTTGGGGAATAAGAATAAAATATCTCTCAATGCTTCCATAAGGAGGATGAAATATTATAAACATTTAAATAAGAGGGAAAGGTGCACTTTGATAATGATAAAAGAGACAATTTTCATTTTAGATCTGGTAGTATGGGATGTCTCCCTAACTCAGATGCATGGGGGAAATCCGTCAGTACCTCAAAATTAAATTTGGAAACATGTCCAGCCTCTATGGAAACCATAAATGAAGGGTTGACAGGCAACAGCAAAACTACAGCTGCTAAGGTTGTGTGTGTAACCAAGTACCACTTCACTCTTGATGTCTGTTAAGTTGACTGAAGGAAGGAAATCAGTTACTCTCAGCAGTGAATTTCGGGTAGATCCAGGTCTGAGATGCCAGCTACATGTAGGTGTATGCCTTCAACAAAAATAATTCTGACAAAATATTCATTAAGTAGGAGTTTACTGCATTCACTGCTTTGAGATTTTAAGTGGTTGTGTTTTCAATGTAGACAGAGACAGATGGAGAAACCCAAATATTATAAAACTTCTTAACCTCACTAACAAAAATATCTGCCTGATTTAGCTGAATTTCTTCTAGAAGACCAGGCCTATTAAAGAGTGCATACACATGCACGCACACACACAAAAAAACCAATATTCTCCGGTGAACATACTGGAGTCTAGACATTACAATGTCAGAGACCAGATGTATCGTTATTTGTCAAAAATTTCAGGTTGGAACACACTTCCATTTCCTGTGGCAAGAGTGTTCCAAATTTGCTTTGCACAGACTTTTCCCTCATTTTCACTTTCTGAGTCTGAAGCCAAGGGAAAGACCATTCAAAACATCGCTTCTATTATCCAGACACAGATAGTTGTTCAGGTCTGGGAGTGTATCCTATTTTTTTAGGTGGGAGAGAGTGACCAGAAGGTGTAATTTGGAAATGCCTGGAAAAGACAATGTGCTTAAATCACATAAGCTGAGCCTGTTTCTGGGCCTGTCAGTGGAACAGCCCAGAGAAAAGAGGTTACGAGATGGTATCTGATGCCACTGCTTGGCTTTTAAATGTATGCATGACCGAAGTACAAGTCAATAAATGCCCTTTTGTGGATATATATATATATATGTCCATCTGTAGATTAAATAGCCAAACTTACTTCAGTGGTGCCCAATGTGTGGTGGAACTAAGACATGTGACTAAAATACAGAGTAGTGGTCCACATAATATAAGACCACATAATATAAGTAACATGTTAATCAAGAACATCCATTCTGTAGGAATTTGTTGTGGAACATAGAATACTTAAAAATCCTATTTTACGTCATTGATAGTTGCTGTTTTTGGTGAACAGATAACTTGTTCTGCCACAAACATCCATTAACCTGAAAAATAAGCCAATCAGAGAAAAGACAAGTACCATATGATTTCACTCATATGTGAACACTAATGAACAAACTGAAGTAACAAGCAAAATAGAGACAAACACACACGTAGAGAGCAGACTGACAGCTATGGAGGGACTGAGGGAAAAAAAAGAGAAGGAACTCATGAACAAGGACAACAGTGTGATGATTTGGGATGGAGGGTAGAGATGGAAGACTGTTTAGGAAGAATAAATGGTAACAGAAAAATAAAATAAAAAGGAAATGAAAAAGAAGAAAAAGGATACACAAAGCATTTCTCGTATTTTTATAAGTTCTTAGGTAGGTTTTTGAAGTTTTTGATTCTAGCACACATAAAATAAAAGATAAGAGAAAGCCCCAAAGCCACCAACATTGTTTTACCATGTATTGTGCAATGATTTTCTCCCGATGAAAATTCTACAACTCAGTGTGTGCTTTAAATGTTCCCTATAGCTCTGTGTTTATTCTGATTTTAAAAAAAAAGTTATAACAATGCATAAAAGGTCAGTTTGCATTGTACAGGACACTTTATTATAAATACAACTTAGGGACCTTTGAAGACAGATTAAGCTGGTAAATATGTATTTAGGTACTTTTTTTTTAGTGGAAATCAGTGAAATGATAGTTGATAATGCCAGCCATGTATTTAGAGAGCTTAAGCATGGATTATCGATGAGATGGACCATAATTCTTCCTCTGGGGGCCATTACAGTGGGAGAGTGTAAACACATATAGATAACAGGGGTAGAGGGAGGAGCAAAAAAATCAGCTTGTATACCAGGAGTGCATAAAAGCTTTCTGGAAACAAAATACAGGGCACTGGGTATATATTTAGAAAACTATTTGTAATTATTTGGATAAAAGTATCACTAAATATGTATATACCTTGTCAACAACAACAACAAAAACTTAATTTTGTGCCCCCTAAAATGTGGATAACTGTTCGTTAACATACTTTGCTAAATAATCAAGCAGGGTCTAATTGTGCTGAATGATAAAACATGTGCCTGCTTTTTCCACTACCATATTTCACTACCTGCTTTTTTAAGTACCCATCTAAAATATTAGAAATGGAAAACAATTATATCATCTGAACTAATTTTAGACATTTCCTTGCATTATATTTTTGAAAAAATGATTTATTTGGTAATCCAGTGAGAGTTAAATTCCTTGTCATTTTTTTCTTCCATTTTGCTAATTTTTGCTTTTTTTCTCTTGCTTTTCAATTAACAAAGCAAATAATTGGGCACTATACTCCGCTGTAGTTCCTTTATATCAAATGAATTTTCATCTGTGAAAAATATATGACTAATACTGACATGGAGAAAAAAATCTCAGCTTTTAATCAAATCACAAAAAATGTTTTAACTATATTTTCCTCTTCCCTGATTTTTGTGTTAATACTATAAAAGTTAGAGATCCTATGACAAGAATCGGATCCATCTTAGGCATTCCAACAATCTCTCTCTTTCTTATACAAACACACACAATACCACACACTACAGTGGTTTCCTGATAATTTAATAAAAAGAGATTTCAAAATTCTGATAAATACTTTTCTTTTAAACAAGTAAAGAAACAAGTGTAGAAAATACTCAGAGAAGAATAAACATATGTCCAAATGACAGATTTTCTAAGAAAGATACATTAAATCTATTGATTCTTGCCTTTAGGAAATATTTGCATTGATGTTGTCTTCCAAACAAGGTTTATAGAAAATTATTTTTATAATCCTAAATTTTCCATAATAAAATTGATTCCACATTATGTTGTTTACCCTTTCAACTCTGACAGTAAGGCCATTTTGGGTAACACATTTGCTATTTCATGTCTACAGATTTTTATAGTGTATTTCTATTTGTACAAAACATGATTACTATGTGTGTGTACATATGTTATTTGTTCACGTGTTTGTGTTTTTTGGTTTGATTGTTTCAGCATCTGTGATATTTTCTCAAACATGGCTTTCCAGGTACCCAAATTTCCTGTAAATATTTTTGGATATCAAGAAAATCACTATCTAAAGAGAAAGTAATACTTGAATTAAAAGGTATATCAGTTTTATTTTTTAAATGCATTTCCTCTTTTATTTGGCCATATTATAAATTGACATTAAAATTACTAAGTTTAATAATAATAAGCTATATTTAGAATAATGAAACATTTATAATTTAAGAATAGCTAACACACTTTTAAAACTCAGTAAATGAATAAATTTTCTAAATATATACATAGTGCCCTGTATTTTCTGCTCTGCTTTTGACAAAATCTAGCAAGAGGTCTTCAATAGGCAAATCACATTTTACTTCTGCCTTACACAACCAAAGGAAAAAAATGAATTTTAATATTTTTGTTAAAATGTCATTAATCAAACATTTACCCTTAAAAAGCAATAATGACAGATCTTGGGATGTATAATTTAAATTAGTTTAATGTGGGAGTATTAATAAATGTTCATGCTCTGGCACTAACTGCTAAATATAAAAGTGCCCTATAGCTCAAATCCATTCATAAGTATGCAGTTTAGATAACTCTAGATACTTTGAGGACATAATTTCTAGGATATGTGAGAGGGGAGAAAATTAAATTTTCTGTTATTTGTTATAAAGAGCTTACAGTAATTTCACTACCAAATATTCTATGTGTGATTTCCTTTAAGTTGGAAGTTCTAATACATTAGCATTTTTAGTATATAATATACATTTATAACTACTCTTATTAACAGAATAACAATAATTGGATATACAAAGATTTATATTACTCATTTTTCTCTCATGGTAATATTTTGTTAATATAGTATGATTTGACCAATATTACTGTTACTACTACCAGGAAAGAAGGTATAAGAATACACTGACATTCACCAGTTCAGTGTGACAACATAATTAATAATGGCAATGCATGTCAGCCATAGGTAGCAAGACAATTTCTTTGGGGTACACTGGATTTGATGAATGACTTTTCATTTGATTAGTATATATGTAACTGTTCTAGGGAATCTGTATAGATATTTAGGGATGTTATCACATATAGACAGATAGATGATGACAGAAAGAGTAGATAGATAGATTATTAATAGATATTGCAAGTCTTGTATATATTCCCCAGCAATGACTTTTAGGCATGAGTGGGATGGGGGAGCTGTGTTACATTAAAGTAATGGATTCTGAGAGTCAGTGAATCCATATCTTGCCTCAGGGAAGAGCATGTGATTCAGTCTTTTGGAAGAGCCAAAGCAGCAGAAATCAGAGCTATGTAATTATGACTAGGAGTTACTGTCAATGAGAAACAAGAATGGAAGAAGACTGGGAACAAAAGGAGCCGCCAGGAGATGCTGCTTTTAGCATCTGAAAGTCTTCAAGAAGAGCTACCACACACAAAGCCAACAGAAACTTCTTGGAACTACTGCTGACCATGGTGCTGGCACATTAGCAAAAACACCACACCAGGCAGCATTAATGTCTGGGAGCACAGGCTCTCTGTTAGTACTGAGTCACACTTCAGGATGAGAGGGCCAGTCCCTAATGGCCATGTAATATCCTGCAGGTACTCCTTCCCAGAAATAGCTGTTTTTGTTGTTGTTGTTGTTGCTGTTTGCTTGTTTTCAATTTTACCACCGATCAAGGAAAGACAACAATTTTGCACCACTAAATAGAGTAGTAGAGCTGGAAGTGCAGACATTGTACCTGATTGCACAAGAATGTTAGAGTAACACCATTAGAGAAAGTTAGATATTTTGGTTGCTGAGACACAGCTATTAGAATATAAGTTAAAACAGCAAAGAAAAGAAAAAAGACATAAACAGCAAAGCCTGGTTATTATTTCCTTTGTTCAGGAAGTTATTTAAAATAAATTATTTTAAAATCTACAGACGCTTAATTTAAACTAACATATATGATTCCTTCTCCTTAAGTGAAATTATAATCCCATGATTAGTCCATATATTTGTTGATTTTTCCATTTGCAATGATTGCAAATTCTTATGTGATTGTACATGAAGCTCAAACAGTAGAAACTTTTAGTTCAGACGGGAAAGTTGATCTTAACAGGAAATTCTTCTCTTTGAAAATATGCCCAACTGATCTTTCAGATATCTTATGTGGGGCCCTGTGTTCTTATCAAGTTACATCACAGCATTAAATGCTTTGAAACAGTATGTTGATAGACAACCAAGTCTTTTATGAACTGAAATTTTGGACCTCCTTGAGGAAATTCTGTCTCTGCCAACTAGCATGTTTTCAAAGAAATGTTGAATTAAACCAATAGGAATCTAGTTTAGGTTCTTCTAACATCTTTTGAATGTGAGGCATTGTACCTCCTTTCAAAGGGTTTAAAAATACAAAGTGTAACAAAGGACAAGAAAGCATTCGAGAAACCCTTCTAAAATACATGCTGCCCTTAGACAACTTTTCATTGAAATTTGCATTAGTATCTAGAAATATTTCAGCCTATTAGAAAAAAAGTATACTTCTGAATAAATTGCAAAATTCTTAACTGTATTATATAGAACCACAAACCCCTTAAAACATAACTAGTAATAAATTTATGACAAAGTACCTATTCAACATGTAATAGTAAGTTTATATGCTGAATTCTATATTTCCCAAGAAATACATTTCACAAGATAAAAATAATCTTAAAAGAAAAGTAAACATTTTAGCAATATATCCCTAATAAAAATGAATATCTGAATTATATAGATCTATGAGAATTATGTATAGCTGCATTATTAGAATTTTAGGGTTTGATATTAGATTCTTTGAGTTATATCCAACATATACCAAACAAATATACATTTTACTGGCTGTGTGACCTTGGACAAGTTGCATAACTTTTCTAGACTTGGCCTCTTTGACTATAAATAAATCATACTAATTCTTTTCAAATTCCTAGTACAACAAAATGAGAATATATTAAAATCCTTGTCTTAGTTTGTTTGGGCTCCATGAGAAAATACCATAAATTGGGCAGCTTAACAACAGAATTTTATTTTTCATAATGTTGGAGGCTGGGAAGTCCAAGATGACTTGCTGGCTGACTCAGTGTCTACTGAGAGAAATTCTCCTGTCTTGCAAATGGCCTCCTTCTCTCTGTGTCATGTGGCCTTTTGTAAAGTCTATGGGCATAGAAAGAGAGAGACAGCTATGTTTCTCTTCTTATGAAGACACTAATCCTGTTGGATCAGGATCCTACCATTAAAACTGCATTCAAACATTTTCACAAAGGAGGTCTTATCTCCAAATAAAATCACATCAAGGGTTTAGGTTAAATATTTAAATTGGGGGGAAATTTAGTTCATAGCAATACTTAATCCTTGATAAATGGTAGTAAGTATGATGATGGCTATTATAATGGTAATTATGATAATGTTTTTCACCCACTAATAGAGGGACATCCTTCCAGAAAGTACCACCCAGCCACGTGACCTGGTAAACAAAAAGTAATTATTTTTTTCTCAAACTTTTGATATAGGTGCTGCCAATTATCCTCTTACAATCTTAATTTTTCTTTTCATTTTCTGCTTAAACCCAATCAAGGTAAGACATTTGCTGACCAACTGAGAAGTGGTGAAAGACAAGAAGAAGGGATGACCAGAAAAGATCACTATGGATGATTTTTCACTTTCTTCTTTTGATCATTGTAGCTGAGAAGATTAAATTCTCCCAAGCTAAGTCCTCAACACCTTTTCTCAAAACCCTGCCCCATTACCACCAACCTCTTGTTCCTAATTGTGTAATCAAATGCGTAGGGCTTGTTTGGGGGATCTCTGAAGTGCTGACTTCATTTACTTTTCCATATTTGTATATAAAAATCTTTTGATAACCGGCATGCATGAATTTCATTTCCTTTTAAACACTAAGTCATAGAATTTGAGGTGATCCCATATTACCTCTATTAGAACATGGGACATGTGCTAGAAATGTAGATTCCTGAACTTCACTGCAGATCTATTTGCTAAGACTATCTGGAGGTAAAATCTATGGATCTACAATGAAAAAAAAACAAACAAACAGTCCTTAAATGATTTGTATTTATACTAAAATATGAAAGACAACAATTGCAGGGAAAGGAGCAGGGGGAGAATAAAGAATGCCTTAAAAAGCTTTTTTATTTTCACTATTAGTAGTAATTCTCTAAGAATGCATCAATTATCTGTGAATTTTGAACTTGAGAGATAACAATATAGATGGAAATCTGTAGAATTTTCATCAGGGTAGTAGGGAGATGAGGAAGACTGGCCAAAAGCAACAAATAGTGGAAGGGAAAAAGCTAGCTTACCAGTCAAAATCTGAGGTCAGCAGCAGTGAAAAGATATGCTATTTAAGTAGGAAGTTGTCCCAGCCCTAAGAGGTTCCCCTGGTAGATAAGGTGTCTGAAGGAATAGGAGTGTTTCTGGCCTGCTCATTCCTTACTCTCAGTTACTTCTCTCTACCCAAACTTCTGATCACCCTCTGTCTCCTTCTCCTCACTCTCGTCAGCTCAGAGTTTCTGGAGTCCTTTCTAGTTCTCCTTTATTTTTTTTCCCTCAGTCCCCAGCTTTGAGGTGAGGTAGTCTCCACACCTGCCATTCATCAAGTGAATGTGAGCTTCTCACGAAATGTACTTGGAATACATATTTTTGTCATTTCACCCAGAAACTGTTTTCCCAAGATACCATTGCTTTAAAAGGTGGTTCCAAAAGGACTATCCGTGTTCTCTTGCTAGTCCAGTTCTACTATGGATAGATAGGCTTAGAGGGCTAGTCCAGGACATCACCTTATGTTTAAACAATGAAATTTCTGAATGACTCACAAGCAAAAATTACTTACCCATGAATCACTTTAATGGGAACATATATAGAGCGAAAAACACAAAACTGTTTAGATGGTCAAAAATTGAGAAGTATGTGGCTTCCCAATATATACAAAAAAAGCAATGTTATTTTACAATTCAATAACATGTTCAAAACTAAGAAGCAAAGCCTTCAACATGAGAGTCAAAGATCAAAGAAGCATGAACATGAAACATGCTGTGCTTTTAGCCACTTATGTGGCTTTATTGTGAATAATTGAATGTTATGTTCCTTTTAATGAGAAGTAGAACATAGTGGTCAATAGCTTATAGTCTCTGGACTCAAACAGACTGGTTTGAATCCTGGCTAGTTCGCTTCTAGTTATGTGACCTTGCCCTTATTTCTTTAAGCCTTTATTTACTTGTCTGTATTGCATAGTTGTTATATGAATAGAAAGTGCTTAGTTCAGAGCATGGTTTGACGTTCATTCAACAAATGTTTATTGTTATTATAAATCATATCCATACCATTGTTATCCTAGTGTAAAGAGAGAATTCTTTTTAAAATACAGATTATTTTACAGGTATTGTCAATCCTCATTATGCATGGATTTGATTTTTGTTAAGTTGCCTACTTACTGAAATATATTTGTAACCCCTAAGTCGATAATCACAGTGCTTTTGTAGTCAGTTTTGGATGTGCCAGAGTTTAAAAATTTGAGTTGCCCAACACTCATGCTCCCAGCTGAGATCAAATAGGGAGACACTCTGCCTTCCTGTTTCAGTATCAATAGAAGCTATAAACAAGCATCTATTTTGCAGTTTATGTAGCACCATGTTTTTTGTATATTTGTGCTGTTACTAATTTTACTGTTTAAAATGGACTCCTAGTGCTGAAGTACTTTCTTCTAACTACAAAAAAACTATGACATATTTACGGAGAAAATATGTTTTAGATAAGCTTTGTTCAAGCACAAGCTACAGTGCTATTGGCCACAAGTTCAATACTAATGAATTAAATATATATATATATATATATATATATATATATATATATATATATATATATATATATGGCCTTTAAACAGAAACACACATAAAACAAAGTTATGTATTGATAATATTTTAAAATTTTGTTAGAGGCTCATGGGAGCCTAAATTTCCTCTAGAATCAAAGATTCGGTCAGTATTCAGCAATTCAGTGTTTGAGGCAATATTATAGAACACAGCTACTACAAATAACAAGACCCTAAATGTTTTTCTTTCTTAATGTAATTATAACCATGGAGTTTATTTAGGAAACACTAAGTTCCTATTTCTTCTACTTCATAGGTGAAAACTTATGAGGTCATTATAAAGGAGTAAGAGTGGGCTTGGTGTTGTGCTACTAATCCTAATGAAAAGATGGCTAGTCTGTGACCTGAGATTATGTCCTTCTGATTGCATTTTATTCAGCAGTAATAGCATGGACTTGATCCATGAGAGAAAAGTCAGTCCCCTCATTCACCAAAAAAATGATAACATGTGATCAGATGGTAAATGAGCTCTAACATACAGACCTTTGCCTTACAACTAGTATTTCAGAAATGAATAATGGATCAGGGCTTGCCTTGTTGTAACAGTGTCTTGATTGATTGCTTCCTTAATATGTGCTGAGTGCTGACAAAGTGCAAATCTCCCAATCTGCTGTGATGGGACCACTGTTATTAAAGAGTACAATTATGCTTTTGTAGTCTTCACTCATTTACTGATTTCACTAGACTTTCTGAAAAAAAATATAAACAAGTTTTCAATTGAGACAAGACTAAAATAATAGCTACCAATTACTGTGTGATTACTATGTTTAATAGGGTATATATCCATAGCACCTCTATGAATTAGGTGTTATTAACACTATTATTATTATTCCAGCTCACTGAAAAAAAATAAAGCCTAGAAAAGTAAAGTAACTTGGCAAGGTAAGTAAGTGAGTGGTTGAGCAGGGAATTCAAAACCTTGGTTCATGTACTTCTTTCTTGTTCTCTCTGTTCTCTATAGAAAATAAAATTTCATGTGTATTATATAGGTATAAACATATATGCACCCATCTACTCAAACAAAGTGAGAAATTTGATCATGAATAAGATCTATTGAAAGGGTGAAACATTAGGAATTTTATAAGTTACCCTAAAAATAAATGAAGAGGTAAAACCATAAATCTCAAAACAGTGATAACAATGGCTCCTCAGTCTCTTCCTACAGAAAGGAAAATGGGGAAATGTGGATCATTTTAATACATGATAAGTATGGAACTTGGGCTTAAAAACAGTGTCTTACTTTCAAATTCAAGAATACAGGATTTTCTTTTTGAGTTCTTTGATTTTTCACACAAATAAATTTATACTAACTTCAGTAACATGTAAAAATAGAAGCATGAAAAGTGATACTGTTTTGCTATTTTCTAGCACACTGAAGCAGGTTGACAGATGACAGATTAGTTTAAGAGAAATATTTCATCAGCATTTTAGAGACTGTAAAAGAGTAAAATATGCTGAACATCACAGGAAATGTGAGAGAGTTGAAGGTAATCTCTTTTCACCTTATGAAAGCAGTGGGAACTCAAACACACTGAAGACATCTAGTCTTAGAGGATAAATATGAAACAGAATAGTAATTAGCCTCTCTGATCACCTGAAAATAAGTTATCGACCACAAATGGCTTCTTTTGAAAATAATAATTTTATGCCTGGAAAGTATTTTCTAAAACCCATAGCAACAATGATTGAAATTTTTCCCTGTGTTTCTTGAGAGACAGGATAACATGCACACTATATCATTGCACTCCTCTATACATCTGTGTTACCAGCAAACAGGTATTGCCACAATTAAATCTCCCTCTAAACACCAGGTGCATTCACCCTTACTTGGTGGGGAGGAATTTACCTTGGAAGAGAGGGACTTGTACCTTTGAAGATTTATTAATTTTTATATATAAAACTCAATAAAGCTCTTTCTTTTACAAACTTCACATAATTTAATTAAAATAATTTAGCAGCCCCTATATAAACATCCACTCTCTTAAACTTTCAACCTCTTCACTTTAAAATAATACTATAATATTTTAGTAACTTTATTTGTTTATTTTTTACTTAAAGCTTCTATTTTTTTGAGAAATTAATTGTATCAGTTAAGCTCATCTAGCCTTACATGCTAAAAAAAAAAAAGTATTCCACATTTGTCTTAAATTCTGAGATCTCAGAGTGGTGACACTATTTTATAGCAAAGTCTTTGAAGAGGTCAGGCCTATTGAAGGACTTGCGCTTTACTGAAATCTTAATCTACATTTCACTTGTGAAGTTCAGTTGACTCCTTTGTCTTGGGAGCCAATAGCATTATTCATTTGTACATTGTTTTACTAAAATCCCTTAGAAAATAAATAAGCAGTCAATTTTTTGTTTTTGTTCTGTTGATTAGCAATAGATGTATATGGGGTGGGGGTTACAGAGATGAGGAAAAGGGTGTTAGGTAATCAGGAAGTGGTCTTGAAAAAGCAGCTGCTCTACTTGTACACTAAAGTATAATAAATTGTGCTGTTAAAAGAAGTTAACTTTTGGATGAAACTAGGGAACAAATGTAGAACTCTATTTATATCACTTTACTCATATCCTAATATTAAGGACAGATTATGCATCAGAAGTCTAAACAGAATTCTGGTCAAGATGGAGGCATGGGTAAACACACTTCATCTCCTTGTACAACCATAAGAAAGATCACAACTAACCTCAAAACAAAAACACCCAGAACTGCTGGAAAATCAAATTGTATGGAAGTCTGATAATCTGACAACCAATGATTTAAAGAAGCTATTTTCATCCAGATGGGGACCACACCAGCCTGGAGAGTACACAAACCCACCCACTCTGGGAACCACCACCAAGGCAGCAGCTGGAAGGTTCCAGCCGTGTATGGAAAGTGGGAGAAGTGACTGGAAATGGGGTGAGTGTCATGCAAGCCTTCAGAATTCGGGCATCAGTGGCATTGTGTTCTCTCCACCCCCCACCCCAACCCCCCAATATGCACACACACACACAGAGGCACAAAGCAGCGAAGCAGGTTGTCCTGCCTTGGCAAATACCCAAGGCTCCACCCCATAAACTTAATAGGTGTGCTAAGACAGGGAATCAAAGCAGCTCTATCTAAAACACAGAAAGAAACACAGGGAGGCTGTCAAGTTGAGGAGACAAAGAAACATGGCCCAAATAAAGGAACAGAACAAAACCCAAAAAAGAGCTATGCAAAGTAGAAATAGACAACCTATAAGATGTAGAATTCAAAACACTAGTGGTCAGGATGCTCAGAGATCTCACTGAATATAGCAAAAGCATAAGGGAAGAAATTAAGGCTACACTAAGTAAAATAAAATAAAACCCAGGGAGGGAGGAATGGGAGAAAAGGTGTAGGGATTAAGAAGCATAATGGGAAGGTATAAACTAGACAGGGGGATGTTAAAAATAGTATAGGAAATGGAGAAGCCAAAGAACTTATATACATGATTCATGGACATGAACTAAGGGAGGGATTGCTGATGGGAATGGGGGTTGTGGGAAGAGAGGGGCAAAGGGGAAAATTGGGACAACTGTAATAGCATAACCAATAAAATATTCTTAGAAAAAGAAATAAACATATGCCTTTTTTATTTTGGTTGCATGTTCATTTCTCCTCTTCTCCTTCTTCTCCTTTGTTTACTAATAACTGTCTAATTCCAACAAGAGCAGTGATTTCAGAATACATATTATTATTTGATATGGAAAAGAAATATAGCAAACATTAAAAATTTATAAATATTTTCCTGTTGTTATAGTTTTGGAAGTATGGTCAATACACTAAAGGTGGTATCTCTTCCTCCAAACCCACACAGGATGATGATATCTGCCTTACTCACAGCAGCAGTCCCAGAACTTCAAACTAGGTGGCAAAGTGAAAAACAGACTCTCAATAAAAGAGTTGTATTACCATTATCTTGTATATAATAACCCAAGAACCATGACATTATCAAAGTCCTGGGATGGGTAGAATATATAGAATCTTTCTTTCAATCCACTTAGTTAATGCTCCTTTAAAACTATATTATTACTAGGATAAATAATACAATTGACTATTAAAGTCACCTTTGCCTCTTCATAAAATTTAAACATGATAAACATATTCATTTTTCATGATTTGTTTTCTCTTTTTGTTTCTAGTGAGATCACATTTCAGAGGGTATGTCCTTAATTAACCAGCTCCATAAACCTGAACAAATGAAAAAATAGTCACTTTCAAAAACTTGTTATAGTGATTTTTTTCCTAGAAATCAAATTTGATTCTTATAATATGTTCTTAAAATATTTCATTGTCTTTCCTTGTTATAGGTTGAATGTTGAAAATGTTTTAGTATGGCGGAAAGGCTGTGTGTGAGCTATATTCTTGTCTTCCCAAATATATCTTTTGTTGTGTTTACACATAACACAAGCCGCATTGTCTTGTTTATATTTACATTAAGCCAACAGGTGTTGGCATATACTTTCCCCTCTGTCTGGGATTCTCCCTTTATTGCCTGACCCCTTTTCTATATTTCAAGAATAGGCTCAAATTTCAACACACCTTTGCAGTTTCCTCTGCCCTGCCGCCTTCAGGTTACCAATCTGCAGAAGACACAGTTTGTCCAGTCTTTCTGGATGTTCCTAGAGCTCTGAGTTGTCTTCTATCTTAATAATTCTCACACGCTGCAATTATTTGTTTACATGTCTGCCTCCCTGATTAGGTAACCGCTCCTCATGCCTGAATTGATTTTGTTTCACAGTGCTTAGGAGAATGACTGGTTCAGAGCAGACACTTAATGCCTCATAAAACTATTTCATTCTTTCTCCCACTTCCTCTGATATCAATTTTATTGTGTCTACATAATCACTGCATAGATTTATTTAATATTTTATAGCAATTACTGGTGAAAATGAGCTTTGGGAAGTCTACTACTCAGTGCTCTAAATATCAGATATTTGGAAAAAAATATTTTCTAAACAAAGTTATTCACACATGGTTTTATCAATATCACTTTACTGAATATATCAGCTCGATAAATCATGACTTTTATGGAAAACAATGAAGGGCTTCTCTGCTAGTTTGTGCATTCAAAAGTAGGAAAAACAAAACTCTTGCCTCTCTAAATTATTAATTAGGTCTTCAAACATCGACTACATTTACTGAGAAACTGTCTATTGTTCAGAGCTCTGTTCCATCAATATTAACATTTCCTTTATGGAGTTCTGTTTCATTGTTCTTTTTGCTTGGCATTTTCTTATATTAATTTCTGTTAATAAATTCATTTGAATGAAAAGAGCCTTTGAAGTGCCCACACTTCCCAAGCATTTAGCTTAAAACACAGTTGAAGGGTAAAATTTGGATTAGGTATATAGTTTTATGCAATATCTCATAAAAACTAGCTATAACTTTTACAGTCAGTCTTTAAATGGTCTCAGTAACAGAAAATCTGCATATATTTTCAGGCACAAACAAAAATGATTTCATTGCAAGCTTAGAGAAGAACTTTTATTATTTAACTGGTATGTAATACTATTCCTGGTAAAATAATATAAGACAATCAAATAATGTAATTTCTTCTTGCATTATGAACCTGGTTGTGAAGATGCATATTTCTAAAACATAAATTTCAAAATTATTTTCAGAAAATACAGTATAAGAATAACTATGTAACCCAAGAAGAAAGTACATAGAGAGATACATTCTGGTATCATTGTGAGATACAGTAGTAACCCCTATTCTTAGGAAATGCTTTCCAAGTGGATGCTCAGTGGATGTCTGAAAATGTAAGGATAGTACTGAACCATACACACACACACACACACACACACACACACACACAGTTTTTCCTATAAATACATATCTATGATAAAGTTTAATTTATAAATAAGACACAGTAAGAAATTAACAATAATAATAATAAAAGAGAACGATTATAATATAGTGTAATGAAAGTTATGTGAATGTGATCTCTCAACATATTTTATTGTACTGTACTCTCCCTTCTTGTGATGAAGTGAGATAATAAATGCCTGCACGATGAGTTAAAGTGTGGGGGGTGATGTAGTCATTGTGATGTAGCGTTAAGATACTACTGACCTTCTGAGGATACATCAGAAGAGGGGTCATCAAGCCATGACAATGTTGATGGTTGGATGTCAGGAGAAGATGATGTTGGTGGTTGGGGACCTCTCTAGTTGAAGGTATTTAAATATTTTTGGACATAGTTGACCATGGGTAACTGAAACCACAGAAAACAAAACTGCAGACAAGGGGGGACTACTGTAATTGCTAACTGGTTTGGGGTCCTTGGGCTTTAAGGAAATATAATCCTGCTAATAAAACATATGGCTTTGTTACAGCTTAAAGATGTTCGGGGCCACCTGAATGTAATGAATTTTTAAATTTAAAAAATTTACAAACATTTACAGCTTAGTTTTACTATTATTTCCTTAATTATTTTAGGTCCTCAGTCTATTTCAGTACAAAGTTAATTGGAATACAAAGATGTATATATAAAAATCAAGAATTAGCCAACCACTTACTCTTAGGCAATTAAAAGGAAAATGATAATGTCAAGGTTCCCAGAGTAAAGAATTTCCATTTCCCAACAATGCCAATGTCTAAACCAAACCTAAATGTCATCTATTTTTGGCAAGGGATCTAATGGGAGAATCTTTTCACTCCTAACTTGATTTACATCAATGAACCCACTGTCATAAGGCCTCACTATGTCAAAACATATATGGGCATTGGCAACAGCCATGCTACTAATGCCACTTCTGTGCCTCCTGGGGCTGGGAAAGGCCTGCTGCCTTTTGCCTTGGATAGAGCTCACTGGAGGGCAGAGCTGACAGTGGTCTCTAGCTCAGGTTTCGCAGAGCCCAAGCGTGAGGCATGTGGGAAGCTCCTGTCACTGCTACGTGAAAGGACACAGAAAAATTCACCTTCTAAAGCTGCAGCTTGCAAACACCCAGCAGAAGGAACAGCCTTTCTTTAAGAAATGATAATGGGAAAAAAATACAAAACAGATTCAATTTAAAAAAATAAAATAGAAAATAAAAAAATGTAAACAAGGACAGTGAAGGGCTTGCCATCTAAAGATATTAGCATGCAGGAAGTGCTCTGGCAGCTTGAACATGGTAAGGCAGTGACAAAGCTCACACCCCAGTGTGAGTGAGCCTATCTGGGAGACACCTGGCACTGTTTCTTCCTGGGAAGGGAAGTTCTGTACCTGTGATTGCAATGGCAGAGTCTTCAAAGCCTGAAACAGAGCTCTGTCTCTACAGAGGCAGCAACAAGTCTCTCCAAAAGAATCAGTTTGGCATTTTAGGGGAAAGGTCATTTCTTTACACCTCTGAAGAGGATAGATAACAATCACAGAAAGCATATCAGGCATGACAAGCTACATTTTCCTAGACCCCTCAAGAAAATCATGATACAGCTATGCAGTGGGTATTAGGAGCCAAGTCACTAATGTATCCCACTTCTTACATTGACTTTCCTACTCTGGGAACTGGCCTCCCAGCTGGGAAAAGAAATGTTTTACTGAGACTTGCTGGGTTTTCTTAACAGGCCTAGTAGACTCCCTCTAAGCTCAAGAAGAGATGCCTCTAGTGAGATGCAGGGTGGTGTGAAAATCACCCAGATGTACTTGAAAGACGGCACTCTTGTGACCTCAAGAAGGATAATATCATGTTAAGTGTGGCACTTTGACTTCATCCAGCATAAATACCAGTGCCAAGGCAATCACATGAAGGGCCCTTGGGATACTGGGGTGATAAATCAGAGCTTGGAAGGAAGCCTCCAAAATTTCCCTGATTACAGAGCCTGAGGAACAGCTGATTGAGCCCTCTATTAGAAACATCCCCATCAGAAAATAAAACAAAAAATATTTTGTCACACATTATCTAAGAGAGCTGCATTGTTATAGACATTTCTATTCAATTATTTACATATCCTCTTTCTGGTAAATCTCATCTATTCTCCCTCTTTCTAAATGTCACGAATTTTACTCTCCCATTGGCACTGAAGTTAACATTTTAAGGGGGGAAAGGTTGTACTTAAGTTTAATAGATTTCATATTTAATAATGTAGTCAATAAAGTCTGCCCACTTTATCAGTCAAAGGCTATTCCACACTGGACATTAAATACCTCCAATGAGCCACGTTGTTTCCATTACAGATAATCCACCCGTTATTTTAAACTCTTAAAAATACTTTAATATTTCCAGAGTTTTAAATAAAACTAAATGAAATAGCATTGCTTTTAAGTAAACAAAATAGTGCTGACATTATTCTTTATACATTATCATTAACAAAACCATAGAACACAGAAATTCAAATCTATATGAGATGTGAAGGATTTAATGCACAGTAGAGAAAAATCACAGTAAACTGTAATGTCTTGTGACAAAGATACATTGTTTGATTAAACTTTAGTCAGGCTCCTGAAACTTCTTCTAAGCTCATATGTAGACTTCCTTGTAAAATCCAGTTTTAGAAAGAATACTGCTAAGTCAGTTTAGCAAGAACTCTACCCTCGCCTTGACTGCCGTGGCTCAGTGGATTGAGTGTCATCTCACAAATGGAAAGGTCGCCAGTTTGATTCCCGGTCAGAGTACATTCCTGGGTTGTCAGGCATGTCCCCAGCTGGGGTGGGGTGGGTGTGTGAGGCAACTAATCCACGTTTCTCTTGCACATTGATGTTTCTCTCCCTCTTTTTCTCCTCTTCTGCACCCCTTCCTCTTTCTCTAAAAATAAATAAATACAATCTAAAAATAAAAATAAAAAAAGGACTCTCTCCTCTGTATCTGATTCAGTTGCTCATCATCCAAGATCTCCCAGGTGATGTCTGAGCACTCACTCTACCAGCCTTCAGCAAGAAGTTCAATAGGTTGCTTTGCCCCAAATCCCCTTTTACCCCTGATGTGCTTTCTTGGTAATGTTCTATCCACTGGTCCCCCACCAGGCTCCTTGGCTAAAAATTCCTGCTTGCCCATGTTATATTTCAAGTTGAGCCTGATTCCTCTCCCCCATGGTAAAATTTCATTCCAGTGGTCCCTGTACCTGTGGCTATGGTCCCGAATGAAGTTTCTTTATGAAGTGTCATAGAATTTTTTTCTTTAGCACTTGTAGTTTCCCATTTTATACAAGAAGGAATGCAAAAGTAAGTACAAAAGAACAACTCTATGACCAAACATGGATTCGAACATTTCCATCTATTGCGTGTTTTGCATTCAGCTTTATAGAAATGTGTCATCGTTAGTCATAAAAGTATTACTCTAAACAGAATTAACAGCATTGCTCTTGTGCCTTCATATTAGCTTTCTAGCCATTTAAATAACATAGTCTCAAATTACTTAATAAATAACAACTTCAGATGAAGAGATAGTGTATGTCTCAACTTTTTTTTTTTTTCCCCATATCTTGGTATTCTATTAGTTTAAAAGGAAAGGTATACAAGAAGAATAACTCCAGAAAAGCTTTAACTTTAAGCCAGGAAAGAATTTATTTGTAGTACATATTTATGGCAAGTTGGTGTAGGGTTGTAAAAATACACTGAGTCTAGTGATTTCGAGAATAGTAAAAACCCTTTTGTTAACTAAATACATATATTTCTGTCATAGAGCAACAGAGGACTTAAAAATATCATTGCCTATCACAAAACTCCCATATTATTCTGCTCTTTAGGCAGCCTGCACACAAATGGCTATAAAATGTAGATTTTTTTTATTACTGAAAGTTAATATTGAGGTGTTTTTAGCTTTTATAGGCTTATTATAAGACTGTGACAAAAACTAGTTGTTTATTCTTTTCATGAACCATTTTAAACTTACTGAAATGCAAACTGTTAAGGAAACGAAGCCCATTTTTGTTTCCTAACTTATTACGTTTTTTAAAATTATTTATTTATTTGTTTGTTTGTTTTTTTTTTTTTTTTTATTTTTAGAGAGAGGGAAAAGGAGAAAGAGAGGGAGAGAAACATCACTGTGCGGTTGCCTCTCATTCACACCCCCAACTGGGGACCTGACGTGCAACCTAGTAATGTGCCCTGACTGGGAATTGAACCAGCGACACTTGGCTTGCAGGCCAACGCTCAATCCACTGAGCCACAGCAGCTAGGGCTCCTAACTTATTAAGTTTTAGTTGAGGCTTTACCTTCTCAAAAACTCTCCTAAGATGCTCCAGACTGGGCTGATTCATTTGCATTTAGTCTCCTCTTTATAGCCTCATTGCATTTGTCACTCTGTATTATAACATTATTCCCGTCCTTTCCCCCACCCCAACTACTCTGTAAATGCCTAAAGTCAGTAGTCTTTACCATAAAAGAAAGAATAACTTTCCAGCAGAAAGTGCTATTATATATATGACATGAACAATCTAGATTCACGAACTGAACCCACTTCTGTCAGAAAAGAATCCCCTCTGCCTTGGCTGTGCCCAAGGTTTTCAATTACCGTGCACTTGCTGCTCACCCTATTTTGTCATCTTTCAGCACAGCCCAGCAGAAAAAAAGACTGGCAAGTAAGAACATTTTGTGAAATAATTATGAATGAAAAAGTGAATATAAAAGAAAATTTATTATCTATATTTACATATTTGGGAAAATGTAACTGGGATGCGGGGGCGGTTGTCTATAGCAGCCCACTGAAGCAAGAAGCTCTTATCTATACAATAGTTGATCTGTGTTAACAGTGGAATGCTGAAAGTTGTATTTTCAAAGTCAGAATACCTTATTTTTTTAAAAGTAGTTGTTATCTTTCAAATATATAAAGATTCCTATTGAGAGGTTAACTTATGTGTCTCATAGGGCTGGAGTAAGGTTAAAAAAATAAACAAAAACAAGGTTCAAAAAGGACTACTTAGATATTGGGTCATGTTGTTTAATCATTTTAGGTTTTATTTTGGTCATCAGTTTAAAAAAATGGTAATAATAATACCCACCTCAGAATTTGGTTTTTAGGATTAATTAAAATAATAGAGGAGAAAAGCACTTTGTATACATTACTACCTAAGAAATAACACAGGATCACTGAGAAAAATTCCAGAAAATAAACTTACTGGGTTTCAGTTTTCTAAAATAAAATGGATAGTTAAAGCATATTCTGAAACTGACTTATTGGGCTAACACCAAACTAGAACAATAACATCAGCAAAAAATAATAAGCCATATTATCAACTTCATAACAGACAACATTTCCAGGTGACTTTTGGCATTATTGGAAATTAGAATACACAAAGCATTTTGTAATGTTTTCGGAAATTACAGGGCAAACATTCTGTATAGTATTTCTCATTTTCTTGGCAACAGTGAGAACATTTCTGAGGTTCTTCAGTCATTGAGCCATTAGTTTCTAAGGCTCACTACATGTACCTTCCTCCCTTCAGAAAGAAGAAAGGAAAAATAGGAAAGCAGATATTAGGTGCTCTGAAATGAGATCAAATTTATTTTAAAATCTATGCTGTTTTCTTCTGCATTGTTGTCATACTTGAAGTCATTTAATAAAAAAATGATTATGGATGATTTACTATCAACATTTCATTATATCACTACCAAAGCGTATTCAAGATATATTTAGACATTTTTTTCATTTATATTAACTCGATCCAAAATTTGTGAACAAATCCATTCACCCTTGTTAACTCTACCCACTTTCTTCTGCCCTCAAAATTCCTCACACAGTGTTCTCTCCCCAAAATCTCGAGGCTCCTTCAGCATTTCGCAGGTGACGGGCCTGCACTGCTTGTTTGTTTATGTTTCCCAAGTTAAACTGTTTGCATTAATCAGATCCTACAGTGTTTTATTCCGTGTGTCATTTTAAAGATGCAAATAAACATGAAAGCTGACCCATTGCCTAAAAAGTGCTGAAAAAAGAACACTTGTTAACAAAAGTGCGAAGGAAGAAAACCCAGCACATGTTCTCAGTCACTTTGTCAGGGTGGGAAGCTGGAGGAGGGACAGGAAAAAATACAAGAGAAAGGAATGAGCCAGGATCTTAGAAGCAAACACTTTCCATTGAATTTTGCAAATATGTTAAAATAAAAGTATGTATCACAAAAAAAGAATCTCCAGATATTTTTGTTCCCATAGATTTATTCTTTTTCTTTAAAAAATTGTTTAAATAGTTTTGGAACACGGTAAAGAACTTTAAAATTAATTTTTTAATATGGTAAAAATTATTTTCCTTATGCATATTATAGGCACATTAAAATCTTCTGTGCTCATTATGCTTATTAAGAGACACTACGTATCTGAGTATATTTACATAATAATAATAATAATAATATATTAAGCATTCAATTCCAGAATGATGTGTTCTCTCATTTTTGTATGTAGTCATTTTTTCTTTATAATTTAAAATATTTGTTTACATACTGTCATTACAATTTGCAATATTTTTATTACCAAAATGATTCAATGGTTGTATGTAATTAGAAACTTGGGAAAAGATGGGAAAAGATGATGTTTTCTAATCCTTATTAGTTGTTCTTTTATTGGGGAAGTTGTAGTTCTTTAACTTTTCATAGGTCAATATGAAATTTTGACAATATAGAGTAGATAATTTCCAGTGAATCTCTGCTAATACACATCACAAAGTATCTTCCCTATTGCTTAGGAATACCTGATGAACATCATGGAGAGGGACATGGAATGTATCGGGAGTGTCTATTTCTTTCTCTGCAACACCCGAATGAGTAAAGCTTCATTCCAGTGTGGCAGAGACTGTTGTCAATTTATGTTTTGTTTTTGGTACTTCCACAGTAAACTCTTGAATTATGGCAGTTGTATGCAGAACTGATATATAACAAAATTAAGTGGCTGAATTTTAAAAATACATCATTTGAAATGTATACTCTTATCCATTTTAAAAAAAAAATAAAATGAGCTGAGCCAGAAACATATACTGCTTATGCAAAATTAAAGGCTATTCTAAATTTTGTTGTTTCAGGTTTATTCATTTACAACAAATTTTTATTAAAACATGGTCCTTTGCTTATACCTGTTCATTGCTAAGTGAAAAAAAAAAAAAAAAGCTCTTAAGGATAGAAGATGTGGGGTAGGTTGATTTTTAGTGAGGGGAGAAAAGAGAAACAAGAACTTTGAAATAAATGGCAGGAATAAATCTATTTGTTAAGTGAGAAATTATTTCTATTTAAACACTTATACAGATATTATTCTTTGGGGGAAATATATAATCTTGGGGGGAAAATCATTCTCACATCTATATGGATGCCATCCCTTGTCAGTAGAAAGATATACTAAATTTCTAACATTTTTAAAAACCAGAAAGCCTAAGGCAAAACCATTATTCTGACAATACATAGACTCACAGTATGGAGAACAGACTGACAGCTGTCGGGGGGGGGGGGTGGAGGTAAAAGGTGAAGGGATTAAGTAAATATTAATATTAGAAGTCCCAATACTAGATTTCTATAGTTCTCAAGCTGTATATGACAAAGATCAAATCAGTTTCTTGTGCTGCAATTTTGTAGTTGGTTTTTAATAGTACTTAATTACTATTCCACTTTTACATTTTGAGACTCTCATCCTTGAAACACATACAAAAAGAGCAAACATAGAGATAAGTGATCATTTTCTTGTTAGTGGTTATCTCTCAGACCCTGAGGATCCATCGTAAAGTAAGTGTTACTCACGGTTGGTCTTCATTTAAGTTAAAATCCCATTAAACTATTTTCCAATTTCTTTTGAGGCACATACCTAATGATTATTAATGTTCTCTCTGGTGATGTTTATGGATGCAGAACCAGGGAATAATTTGTCTCAATAAGAGAGACTAAGCCTGTGGAATAATATTTGGGTATCTAAATATTTAAAATATCTAATTGCTTATCCCTAAGTAATGTTTCTTCCCTTTAGGGAGACCAGAGTTCAATGCTGAGTTGCTGAATAGTATATGATTTAATATTTTATATGAATCATAAAATGTAAAAGACAAATCAGGGGGATGTTATGTGATGAGAAGAGCTATATTATAAACAGCTCAGAAACATGAAATGTGCTAAATGACCAAAAGCTGCTGAATAAATGAAAATTGATGGGGGGAAAATAATTTGTTAAGCCATGCTATTCAAAAACATAACCAAAATACATCATCATGAGATGTACATCAAGCTCTCAGCTTTCTTTGGCAACTTGGATTTTGCTATGAAAGTCTTCAAAATCACTCATAATGTAGCTATGGAAGGTCATGTAAAGGGCACTGAGGTGGAACTTTTCTGACTCTACCAAGTATTATTAACTTTTTGAAAAATTCAAATATTAGTTTTCATTCTTCTTTTATTTTTCTCTTAAAATTAAATAAAACTGTCACTAATTTTTATGAATTGATGAATACATAATTATGGATTTTTACGGATTCTGATTAATTAAAAGCTTACTTTATAATGTATATTCATATCAATGACTGGTAGATAGTTAAAATGTATATTATTTAAATAATAAATTAACTAAAGTTAAAATCACTCTCTAAATAGGTTTCCTAAGCTGACTTGCTGTCATAATATAAATGCCAAAATGTAAGGAGTGATTCAAATTTCACTGATAAATATGGCATCTGACAGTTAATAATGGGTTCCTGAGACTGCTGTTAAAAGTAATATGCAATACAAATTTGGCATGGCTAAATTCAATATTAATCTATGATGAAAACAGTACAAACTGGGCAAATTAGGTAATTTTACCATGACAAAATACTATAATTAGTTTTACAATTACATTTATTTACATGGTGAATTTTGATAATACTAACTCATTTTCAAGGCATCATCAAATTTTTTATAGAAGATATTATACAATTAAGTGGAATTCTACAATCACTCCAACTCATCAGCTGTGGTTTTCATATTCTCTTACAGAAGGCCATACCGAATACACCAATGTGCCTTTCTCTTACGTTTAACAAATGTTTAAGAAATACTTACAATGTGCAAGAAAAACAAAACAAAACAAAAAACAAAAACAAAACAACTAAGAACTGTAGAAACAAAAATGTACTGAGTGTCCTATAGAAAGTATCGGTGCTATTTTTCTGACATGGTTTGAGGATGGAATGTCACAGGCATGAATCCAGAATGAACATGAACCAAGGATACTAGACATTTGAAATCTGCTCATAAAATAAACATGCTGTTACATGCAAGGCTATGTGACATATGGTATAAATAAGGGTATAGCAGGAGTCGATTAACTTCAGTTGGTAATTTCTGTTTACTTCAAGAAGTTGGAAAACATAAAGCTAACACTGAATTTAGTGAACAGGTATTTATTACATGCCTACCATGTGTCAGGTCCCATGCCTAGTATTGTAGTGCTTAAAAACATAATAAAAATCTGGTTCTCTTTGAAGAGCTTATAAACTAGCATGGTAAATATATACTTAAAATCTTTACACACACACACACACACACACACACACACACTTTAATATGCTGTAGGGGAATAAAATGTGTGATGGAGTAGGTCTGAGTCAACTGACTAAACACTAAATTTTACATTCAATCAAAACACACAAGGTTTTCATTCATGAGTTTACTTGTTTCAAGAATTCATGGATTCTATGCCTTCTCTAGGTCTGACTGGCAAATGAGAGTCATGGATCAAGGCTGCCCACCGTATGATGTCCTTCCTCACAGTTCTGGCTCTCTTGCTGAAGACAGAACATTTGGCAAGGTGATTGTAAAATGACTAAATTAATTCTGAGTTTAACAATTAATGATAGAATGGTAGTGAGGAGTTTTAACAGTGTCCTAATCCTAATAGAACCTTAGTCATCACCATTATAATAATTAACATTAAAAAATATTTTATTTACTTATTTTTAGAGAGAGGGTAAGAAACATTGATGTGAAAGAGAAATATCAGCCAGTTGCCTCTTGCCCCAACTGGGGGCTGAACCCCCAACCCAGCCATGTGCCCTGATGAGGAATCGAACCAGAGACTTTTAGCTTGTGGGATGATGCCCAAGCAACTGAGCCACACTAATGATTGAAAGCCACAATGAGCCAAATGCTGAATACATTACTTGTTTTATTTTTGCAACCTTTCAAGTGAAAAAGAAAACCTAAAGCATAAAGAGGTCAGTTAAATTACTTAATGTGTTACTGCTTGAAAATAACAGAGATGGGATTTGAATACAGAGTTTATGTACTATAAAAGCTGGAATTTTCTCTTTCTATCCTGTTTATTTTCCCACCATTTTTTTTTTGCCCATATGCTGTGATCTAATGGAAATAATTTGAACAGTGATAACATTATTGCAGAAAGTTGAGGGGTTTTTTTTCTGCATACCTTCATGTTTACTTTTTATACAAGCTCTATTATATATTTGTTTGACATTTTGTTGCTGGTCAAGTATTTTTTCATTCATCTTAAATTTGCAAAAGCTTGTTTTAAACCACCCTCTAAAATGCACACAAACTTACACATTCATGTCATCCTTTCTTTTCTTTGTTCACTACTGTTTCTCAAATAACTAGAAGACTGAAGACAGACTATGGACTGAAAAGTATTTTTGAATGGAAAGAAGGAAGAGAAGAGAAAGGAAGTTTAGAGAGGAAATGAACTCTAGTTAAAACAAAATTCTCTTTGATTTCTCTGTGAGCCTAAAGGATAAGAATAATAAAAGTAATCATCCTGGTCTCCTTCTTCTTGTCAATCTGTTTCTCACTGCTTCAGAATGGGATATTTTGGACACGGTATTCTTTTTAAAGTGGTATAAGATTTACTTTGATCCTTATGCCCATACTGCTGCCAGAGTGGTTTCCACCATATCTGTATGTCCATGTCACTATCAGCTTAAATTTCTTATTGTTTATATTGATCAAATTACTTATATTGATCATAGATATTGATTGTATCTTGATCTGCCCTAGTATAACTTTCAAGACCTATTTCCTGGTACGTCTACAAAATCAAACTGCTTTTCCATTCAATGTTATTTCATCCCTTTTTTTCTCTACATTTCTTATTCCCTTTCATGAAATATTCTGACTTACCTCCACTACGTGACAAACTTCTCATCCTTCCAGACACAAGTCAACATGTATCTCCATGTAATAAAGTCTCCAAGCTCCTCAGTCAGAATGAGTGACAATTATTTCTATACATATCTCTAGTATATTTGTAAAATGATGTTTTGATGATTTTAATATTTCTATCTACTACTAGACCTTAACTTCTCATAGAACTGTCTTAAACAGTGCAAGATCTAGAAGATTCTCAATTTAAGATGTATACCAAAAATATGAGACAAATCTGAGCAAAGTGTCAAAATTGATGTTGCTGATCTTTGGTAATTTTTTTTATTATTTCAAGAGGGTGAAATATGCCTTTCATTATGTGCCACAACTTTTTTATTATATGATCTAAACAAGCATAAATACCTTTAATTATGTTTATCTCCTTAGTGAACCAATTCATACAGAAACTTAAGATTCTATTTTTTTTCTCTTAAATATTGATCTGCCCTTTAAATTCAAATTTGGGTGAATAAAGCTGAAATAATTTTACCATATCTGGTTGTACCTGTGCTTCCAACATACACCTAGCATGATTATAGTGCTTGGAGAGAGTTTAAGTATGTGATAATTGTTCAAAAAATCACATAGTCCATGGAAAAAGGTGAGAATGGCAAATTAAAAAGCCCATCAAGAGTATGAAGAGTGCTCGCTTCGGCAGCACATATACTAAAATTGGAACGATACAGAGAAGATTAGCACGGCCCCTGCGCAAGGATGGCACGCAAATTCATGAAGTGTTCCATATTAAAAAAAAAAAAAAAAAAGAGTATGAAGAAAACTTGAGTAAAACAAGTCTTAAAATTATCTGTATTCATATTATTAATAATACTTAAAAAATTTTGTATATCAGATTCTTTAGTGAGACCGAATAAAAAGCATACATAAAAGTCAATGTGAAGCAGCTAGAGGAGCTCGAGACCTTCGCCCATTGTCCTTTATAAGATCATAAAGGGTCTTAAGTCTGAGAGGGAGGGATTGTTATTTTTTATTGTTAAAATAATTAATTAATTACTTATTTATTAAAAAAAGAAGAAAAAGAATATATGAAAGGGTGAAGCAGGAGAGCTTGTATGTATGACCCATGGGCATGGACTTGGGGGGGGGTTGCTGGGGGAGGGGTGGTGCTGGGTGGAGGGGAGCAAAGGGGAAAAATTGGAACTATTGTAACAATATAATCAATAAAATATACTTTAAAAAAGTCAATGTGATATCGGAACACAGTTATAGATCTAATTCTATGGGATTCAGCTTTCAAATCTTTAAAACTAAATATATATGTTCAAATATACTGATCAAAATGCTATTTTTTTCCACTCCCCTCTAGTTAAAACCTACTTACATAATGTGCTCTTATAACAGAAATATTTCCTTATGACAGAAATATTTCTCATAAATATATCTGTAAACTGTAGTAAACTTAGTATGGGGTGGTTGAAGAGATGATGACAACTGAAAGACTAATTATATAGAGAACTGTACCACATCATGTTTTTCTTTTAAATTTTTATTCATTGATTTTAAAGAGAGGAGAGAGGGGAGAGACAGAGAGAGAGAGAGAGAGATCAGTTTGTTTCTCATGACTGGGTGTTTTGGGACAATGCTCTAACCAACTGAGCTACCTGGCCAGGACTATCATGTAATTTTTATGGATGATTTTAGGAAGGAGGTGTTTTCTCACTTTGAAATTTGTAAGTCTCTCAAATTAAATATCTTAATGTCTACATGGATACATTTTTTAATCACCATTCAATATGTACAATATAATGTATTTCTTTTTTTCCATTTATTCTGAAAAACGTCCCCTTGATAAGTTAAGACAAAAATTAATTCAATTTAACCTGTGTCTAGTTTTTTATCTCAGTAAACAACTTCTATGAGTAAATCTACTTCTGTTATTTTATGTTATTATGGCCTACTGTAAAATATCACCATAATATCTATAAAAAAGTTTCAAAAAGAGAAATGTCATTTTTTGTATATTTAAAATATGCATAAGATATTTTTCTCACTAGTTCATTTTATAACATCTTAAACATTTAAAATGGAAGAAACAGTGAATGCCAAACAGTCCAATTCAACTTTTAACATGAGAAATGTATTTCCACGAATAAGAAGCTAATTAAGATCTATTCCATTGTGGGACATTTTTTCTTGCTATAATTTTTCTTTTAATGTGGGATGCTTTTCTCCTAATCTTTATTGCACTGGTCCTGTTGAACACCATAGATGTGGTTCACTCTGCTTCCCCAAGATAATCTTTTTTAATATTTGAAGATATATAGAACATACACAGCTCTCCTCTAAGTCTTCTCATTTTCCAGATATATTACCCCTGGTTCACATAGGAAATGGCATCCCGATCATCACTGCCTAAGTTTATCTCCTTTCAATACATTCCAAACCATCTTTGAAAGCATGGTGCCCAAAATTAAATGTAAAACTCAAATATGATTTGATCAACCCAATATAAAGTCAAATTCTTAAACTTGTTAATGTGAACCCAGAGTATTTCTTTATCTGGCTTAAGAAAATATTATCATTTTTCAGTAACAATCTAAACCTATTAAATTACAATGAATTATAATTAATTTATCACTCCAAACCTTATGATTTGATTCACTGCAAAGCTAGATCAAACGCGTATTCTAATTATATTTCTTTTTAGTTCTAACCCATATATAGAACATCACACATACAACTGTTAAGGTTTCTCTTTGTTATTCCACTCAATTTTTTTCTTTATCGTGATTCTGTCACCTACCTTGTAGTTACTTTGTACAACATGAAAATATGATACACATTATCTCTGGATCTTTATCAAAGTCAGTAATCAAGTAAGGCCAGACTAAACTAGGATCAGGAGCAGCATTATGTTGCGAAACAACATAGAGAACTCCTTCAGCTTTACATTCCTATCATACAAAATTAGTTACAACATGGTAAAGCTGTCAGAAGTAAATGAATAAACGAGGATGCCTGGGGAATATCTGGCTTAGAATAGGTGTTCAGTAAAATATACGTGGTAGGATTCTTTTGAGGCTAAACATTAATTAAGACTCATTTCAATAGATATGACTCATTTAACTGGGCATCTAGAGGTTTGAAGAATTCCTTAAGTAACAAGTCCTCTATAATAGCATTAAACATTTTAAACTTTTAAAAGTCCACTGAATCATTTTTCCAATGGAGTTTTACAGATGAGGAAGGTAATGAACTAAAAGTGTATATGTGTGTTTATGTGTGAGAGTTGTGTGTGTGTGTGTGTGTGTGTGTGTGTGTGACAGAGAGAGAGAGAGAGAGAGAGAGAGAAAGAGAGAGAGGGAGAGAGAGAGAGAGAGGGAGAGAGAGAGAGAGAGGGAGAGAGAGAGAGAGAGGTGGAGAGGGAAGGAGAGAGAGAGAAGAGACTATCAGAACTCTGATATCTTTTATGTTTTGGAGAAACAATGTTTCATAAATACATGAAATAGAAAAATTAGCTTCAAGCCACTAACTAACATCTATTGTACCACCTACGGGGGCAATATCAACATCACCCCTAATGGAGCTTGACTTGATTATAATTTTTTTTCAACTATAATGCCAGAGGCATTCAAACAGCAAGATGGCTTTGATAATTCAAGTAGTATAATTCAAACACATGGCTTATGAATCAGGGATTACAATATCACAACCCACTGTGTAAAAATCTGGTTACCGAGCTCTCTGTGTGTGTGGAAAATTAATTTCATATTAGATGTAGATCCACATGCATTTTCTAACAAATTATTTGGAATATTCAAGCATATGTTCTGCTTTTCTTCTTATGCACCGTGTAGGAAATCATGCACCCTGTTGTTTAATAAGCATCAACACGTTGGATTCTCACTGCCTGCACAAGACACCAGATACACAGAGAATACAAAGCAAGGGGTGAGTGGCTGTTGGAAACATTTTCCTGCTTTTCTACAGGAGAGAATGCAGGCAATTTCCATTCCAGTGTCTATTTCAATGAAAAGAACTGCACTATGTATTTTTAATTGTCAACCAGGGAAATATCTTACTTAACCTAAGAATCACATGTTACCATGTCTTTTCTATATAATTCCATGTTGATCTGCATTCTAAAAAGCAGCATGTTCCCAATTTATTTGTAGTATACTGCCAACAATTTACAGGTATGTTTACAAACAATGAGAGGGCCAATGGGCTCTTTCATATTTGTTTATACTGGAACTCAGACATTATCACAGTTAATGGAACATTTGGGGGGACCTGGAAGATACACCTTCTCTTTAATACCGTAAATACATATTATGTGTCAGGTAGCATGTCGAGATCTAAAGTCTTCCTTTTCTCTCAAAAGGCAGCCAATTTTAATGTAAGTCTATTTCTTATAAAAGGTTGAAGTTGAATTTTAAATTTTGATATTGCTGACCACAAAAACAGTTTACCAAGGCATTAAATACCGTCTATTGTAAACTCTGCTTTCCTGTCTCATTACATAATTGATAATGAATCAGTTAATTCCTAGTGTGAATTTACACAGTGGTTAGTAGTTGGTAAAACTATTCACTAAAGTATTGCCAGGTCTTACTTAAACTAATGACCAGAACTGATTAGAGTAAGGAAATTAAATAAAACGAAACAAAACAAAACAAAACACTCCTCGATTATTGAGCATCTGTCCTACTCAGTATAAAAATGAGAGCCAGGAATGAGTGAACATCAGGTATAGTAACTGCTGATTAAGAAAGAATGTGGCATTACAAATAACTTTACCTTAGAAGGAGTGAAGTAAAAAAAAATACAAAATAGTATTTTATATTGTTAATTCTAATCTGTATTTTTTTTTTTGTCTCTAAAGTAAAATGCATTCCTCTGTTCTTCAGCATGTCAACCAAAACATGAATGAATTTAATGTCTAACGAGTGAATTAGGAGAAATTTCACTTTCTCTAATGTTTGATATTACTTGGCTTTTTGTTTTGTGGATATGGACATCAACAATGATTTTACTTTAAAGTGTGTGTTGTGACCAAATCAGTAGCCAAACTGAAATGAATAATAAAAAAGGTATTATTATGTTAGAAAAATTATTTTTGAAATCAGTAGAAAAAGAAGAGACTTCTAAAAAATCAAATCAACTTAAAGTAAAAGAAAAGTTTGATAGCTTTACATATTCTATTTTTTAATGTGCAAATATTTTCTAATGTTTTAGATTTATATCTATTTGGAACAGTGTCCTCCAATTCAGACACCAGTTATCATTTCATATTGGATCCCTCTTAGATATTGTAATTGTTTTATAATCTAAGTGTTAAAAAATAATACCTACCTCACAGATTTGAGATCAAATAAGACAATGTATATGAAACTTCCTAAAAATGCTAGATGTTTAACTAATTAATCTTAGCTAAATTAAAAAAAATTATATATATATATATATATATATATATATATATATATATATATATATATATAGTTTAAAGACAGGAATACAGACATATGTTTTTTGATCATAAAAATATTTTTAAAACAATACTATATTCTATAAATAAACAGTAGTATTAAGTCATAAAAAGAAAGAGTTAAATAAAATAAATTTGAGTTCAATTGGGTTACTTTATATCCTGGCAGCTTTTGCTTTGCACTTAAACCTCTGCAAGCTTCTCAAAGAGATTTCAAATTCAAGAAGAATCCCAAATCAGAAGTGGTCAAAACACTAAAAAATAGGAGCTTATAAGCCTTAAGAGTCCTCAGCTTCAGTGAACAGGTTTTTAGGGATTTCCTCTGGGAAAATGTACATACATTCTGCCCATTCCAAGCTTCAGATATTTGTGAAAGATTTAGATCATTTCGACTCCAATTTCTTCCTCTAGGCATCCTGTGGTTAGGTTAGTTTTATGTTTAACCCAACACCTTTAGCCATGAAACATCTTCATTGGACTGTACCTTTCAAGTACATGATGTTTGATGTTCAGAGGAAAAAAGATTATTTTCCAATTCTTTAGAACCTAGATTTTCCTCTTTTTTTCCTTTTCTTCTTTTCAGTTTGGTGTGTGGCTTCTGTGAATTCAAGTACTTCATCTGTCAATAAATTCTTCTAACCTCATTAAGAATAGAGAACATTTCCATTTATCAGTGACTCTCACAAGCCCTTTTACCTTAATGGGTACCTAAATTAACTTCAGCTTGTTAATCACAAACCAAAAATTAAAGAAGATAAACTTTAAATCTAATACTAATACTCTTTTCTTTGATTAGCATTGGACACCAATCTTCAATCCAAGAGGTTTTTAAATATTTTCAGAATTAGATTCACAAATAACAAAATATATGAATATTAAGATTATGTTCTAAAGGAGAAAGTAAAAGATGCAGAGATGAGTAATGGCAATTCACAAAAAGGCTAAAAATAAGAGCAAATGTAATAATTAAAATCTTTTCAGATTTGGGCCTAATTGCATCTTTATGGACTGTGATGCTGGGCACCCTGGTGGACAGACAAAATAAACAACTAGGTTTTAATATCTGTGGTCCTGAAAGTAGAATGAGAAATATCTTGAAAGTTATTCATTTTACGACTTAAGAAAAAATAAATAAAGTATAAGAAGGAGTATCTATTTGGAAACAAAGATACTTACAAGAAAGAGAATAAAAAACAGAGGGAGAAAATAAAACAGAGATCAGAAGGTAAAGAACAGAATATAAGACAAGCAAGAACATCGGAAGGATGGCTTCATTGTTTCTTTGTTTCTTTTCTAATGGATGCTCACTTCCCAATTGGGCAGGGCATCATGTACACAGAAGACAATTAAACCAAGAAATGCATCTGTGAGTGTGGATAACCTAAGACTGTGATATATTGTCATTCAGTGTAGCGAGGAGGAGGCATCGCTATAGAAACAGTAAAGCTGTTTGTGAAAAGCTATGGCTCTCCCAAGGAGCAGACAGTCACTTTAGAAAACATTTAGCAGATCTGCTGTGAGCCAAATTAAAAAGAGTAGAGAGCAGTTACTTATTCTCAAGTCAAATGAAAAAGATATTTAATGCACAATTAATAATTATGTTTCTCTTATTTTGATTTTTTTCATGTTGAATAGTAAGAATTTCCACTACCATAAAACACTGGTGGAGGCATTCTCTAGGGTGGAAGAACAACAAACAAGTACAAATCTTAAGCTAATTTTACAGCTGGCTACATAATTGTGTTGGCAACAGTCATAGACCAGCCTTTATTCTAAAATGTATTCTTATATTGTTATTCTAAAATGTATTCTTATATTGAACATATATGGTTAAAAAACAATATGCCTAGAAATGAGGGAGCCCAGCAGAATAAACACTCTGGGTCCCAATGGTAGGCTACCAATTATCTTCTTTTTTTTTTCCTTATGAAACATACACACTTAGTCCCTTACAGATGACATAATAGCTTTGGGGAAGAAAGCTAATGCACTTACAAATATCAAATGGCAATTTAGGATTAATAACATGAATATGTAAAACTCCATTTCCCCACCTCGCTCATTTTAAAAATAACCTCAACTAAAAGTTATCTTTAACATCTACTCATTTTGCTTGGATCCAGGGATAGGAAGGAAACATGAAAGGAATTCTCGAAAATGTGTTTGTAAAACAACACATCAAGCATCAAATTGAATAAAAAATATTCAAATTAGATTTACAATAGGTTGCACAATTACTAATACTAGAAAATTAAAAAGCAGAATAGGAAATGAAAGAAGACATCCTTTAGAACTTACTGACACATTTAGGTAATTTAAGTGGCTTGGCATGAAGACAAAATGAAAAAATGTAATTTAGTACAAATGAATGCAAACAAATCCTGGAGCCAAAGGACAAATCCAACAAATGCTTCAGGACACAGGATGAGAAAGGAGATGTTATTAGTAAAGAAAAAATAGCTGCAAAGCACTCAGTTCAGTGCATAGTGGCAGTGAATAGAACAAACAAGAGATTGGTTGTATTGTGCTATTGAAGTACTAAAGAATAAATCAAAGTAAGCTCAATAATGATAAAACACTGGTTGCATACATAGTACTTACTATATGACTAGCACTTTGTTAGGAAGCTATAGCGGGGGCATTCCTTTTAAGGTCCACGAAACACCAAACACAGCTGCCTAAAAAGCCCCTGGGTAAAATCATCCTATGAAGTTCAAACATTAGACATCATCATTTGTGACAGCAACAATGCCTAAAAGGAGAAAAACTGATGAGGGATGAGGGATGTGCCTTTCAAATGAGATGGTCCACTCTCAGTAATTGAAAGCTGGCAGTCATGAGCAGAAAGATCTTGCTACTTCACTGGACCACAAAAATTGTAGAAAAGAAAATAATTATATTACTGAGCAGGAAAGCAAAATTTAAAGCAAAAAATATAATATATATATATATATATATATATATATATATGTGTGTGTGTGTGTGTGTGTGTGTGTGTGTGTGTGTGTGTGTATAATTTTATTCGGGTATCTTTCCCAGGTTCTATTGTACTTAATATTTCATAGTCCTAATATGGACATTTTTCTAACTATCTCAAGGTCTGATTGATTTTTCTATAGAAGAAAAGAAAGATTCCCATCTGCAACATGAGAAGAAATAACTGACAGGGTATTTATTTAATTGACACAATATATAGAAGGCAGGTAGTGGGTTCATGGAATATGTTTGATATTTCCCTTAACAACTTGTCACAATAATAAAAAAATAAACTTAATAAATTGTTTAATGCTTATAAATTCCTGATAATATTGAGTTTTATGTTCTCGATCCACAATTCAAATCTCAGCACTAACCCTGGTTGTGTGACATTGGATTGCTAAACGTTTTTACACTTTGGTAGTCTCCTCTGTAAGAAATGGGAGATACTAATATTATTGATTTATAAATAAAATAAATCATGTAAAGTATCTCAGCCATACGTGACGTTTTTTTTTTTTCCAGAGCATAGTAAACACGCTCAGTCAAGCTGGGCTTCTCAGTGTCCCCTGAACTTTACACAGAACTTCAGTCTGTACTATTCCCTCTGCTTAGAGAGCCTTTCATGTGCATCTATATCACCTCTAAGACTGATCAAAAGGCACCTGCTTCAGGAGTGTTCAGTTGCTCTAAGAGTTGGAAATAATCATTCACTTCTCTGTAAAACTTGTACACATTATCAGCTACTTAGAGCCTTACACTGTATTTTGTTCATCTTTTTAATGCCTATGATACCATAGATATATGGCGTTTCATAATCAATTCCAATGTATGTGTGTATATTTTTTTGTTTAAAATAATTTGCCCCAGTTTCAAGCATCCAATGAATCTTAAATGCCCCCATCTTTCTTCCTTTAAACAAAGGCATGTCTTATTACTGACTGAGGACATTCTAACACAGCCTTTTCCAAGCTATGTTCCATGGAACACTGATCACATTAGATGGCTCCTGAAGCGATGATAGTGTCTGATGGCAGAATAATGAAACATACTAGCTTATTAAAGGGGTAAAGAAGTCCTCCAGGAAATGAAGCTGGAGCTTTCAGTATTTACTATTATAATACCTGGTTTTCTGTTCACCTGTGTGCTTGTCGCTTTCCCCAGAGTGCGATGTCATGGGATCCAGTTTGGGAAGTGGTGTTCTAGTCTCTGCAGATGACCCATTCCTCCTGAAGCACAACTGTGTGCTAAACCTGAATGCCCTCCCCTTCTGATCTGCTGCACTCTTTACCCTGAGAGCTTTTGCTCCTAGTGGCTCACCTCGGGGACTCCCCTAATGATCACTCAGGAAAGACCTTACATATCATCTTATACTGGTTCCTTCACTTGGTCTCTATCAGAACTCAGCTGCCTCTTTCTGCCTCTTTCTTTGTGTGCTCACAGCACCAACAATACAGTAGATATCATCACATCACTGTTGTTTTATTCCTGTTCCTGATTCTTAATTTACGTAAGTGTAGTATTCTGTATCTCTTTTCAATATTAAAAGAATCCCGTGAATTAGGCTGATTTTTCCCTGGGCATGTATTGGGAGAGTGGGTTGGTGGTGGTTATGTTCATTTATGAGGAGAAGATGGTAAAACGAAGGACAGTATAAGAAAAAGATGCTAATGCTAAACGGACTTTCCTTCATTATAATACATTTTTAGGTAACATCATATTGACAGCTGACCAGACCATCTATAAAATAAAGTGGTTTTGCAGGCTGATCAAGTTTATAATGTTTTAGGTTAGGAAACAGAAGAAATGCCTTTAAAGAAGTAGGGGAGAAAACAAAGGGGTTATGCTATTTTCCCTTTATTCCCATCTCCCAAAATATTACTGCCTGAAAGAAGGAAATTCATTGGTTATAAATTTTATAAATTAAGAAAAAATGACAGGTGACATGCTGTTTCTCTCAGAAACATTTCTTGCACTCTGTTGCTGCCTATCTCAATAAGTCTTCAGTGTCAGATAATTTCTGGTTTACACATTCTTATCAGCAATAAAATGGATTAAAATTTATCTCTCTCACTTCTTGGCTAGAACCAAGCATAAAAATTTCTCTCTCCTGAAAGTGCATTCCCTGGGCCCTAATCCTTACATGTTCCCACCCGTCACCCCTCGTGTTGCTACCTTGTCTGTGTAGACTGCACCCACTCCCACAGTGGTCTTTCCTAATTACTGCTCCCATTTCCTGACAGCTCTCCTACTATTCTCTAATGTTCTACTCAAATCCTACCTCTTCCTGGAGTCATTCTTCGATACATCAGCCTGAATCTATCTCACCTTCCACCCTTCTTCCACCTTATGTGCCCTGCACAGGATATATTTCAAGCAAGGTTGCAATATTGATGTGTGTGAGGATCTGTCTCAAGCTCTAGAAAACTTGAGTGTAGAAGTTAAGAACTGGATAACATTTTTATTTCCAGGGTTCCTGGGAAAGTATCTATGTATTGTCTATAAGCTATATATTAATATTGAACATTAAAAGACTGTGCTTAATTAACATTAAGGACCAGGATATGTCTTTTATAGTACACCTTTTAAAAATATGAAGTTCTTGGGATCAACATTTAATAGAAAACTGGTGAGAAAGGAAGAGAGGGTTCAAGTAAAAACAGGGATTATGCATTTACACAACATTGCCAAGCCAGCTGCTATTCCAATTCACTCCCCAATGTCACTCAACTCTAAGATGTTTTAGTTGTATCAAGGCCTTCTAGTTCTTTAGTGGGTAACATAGTTAATTTCTCTTCTATAGCCACTTTGAAGCGTATAGGAATAATAATTCGAACAAACTGGAGAGATCGTAATAACGTAACATGTTACAGCCTGTGAGAGTAAATGGTGATTTCTGCAGGGCTGTGAACACCCTGAACCCAGAAATAGCTTATACTTCTTCCTCATAAAAAAAAAATTAATCTAAAAAGTCATATCTATTTAAGACTGTCTTGCTAGACTTCTTCCATTTCTTCTATATATTCTATGTCCTACCCTGATAGTATCCTCTTGGTATCATAAAACTTTCTAGCATTTTCTTCTTGGTGAAGTCCTCCAGCAACCAACGCTTTAACCACGGATCAATTCTCATACTACATTTAAATGTTTGGCATAGACTCCAGTGCGATTATCAGACCTGGCCTTCTTATTGTTCTTCTTCTGTTGATTCATTTACCTTTGTTGGATCATTAATCTTATAACAGGAATTTCTATGTTTAGCTCTGTTTCCAAAGGGCAAAGGTCACTGAGCCCAAACTCTGATCTGTGTTTTTCAGTGCACACCTGAGCAACTTACAAAAGGTTTCTCTCTCTCTCCGAGGACTTACGAAAGGAGAGAGAGAAAAAGTGGTAAGAAGGATGTCCATTCTTTACCGTCTTTCTGATTTCCCCACACAAAACAGGCAGAATTGGAGTCAGAAGGGTGCCCTAGAGGAGGCATTCAGGACCACATAGGTGCTCCCCAGGGTCCGCAGCTGCGGCCTCCGCTGGGAGCCTGCTGGCACTTGATTGGAAGTGGCTGTGAAAAGCCACTGAGGGGTTTGTGTTAGCCAGAGGCCACGAAAGCTGCCATCCCCAGCTGAGTGATTCTCTGTTCAAACTGGGCATAAGCCCAATTTGAACAGAGAATCTGCTTTCTTTCCCTGTTTCAAAGGGCACATTTCTGTACACTTCCTCATGTGCAGGGGTAAACTGGGAACAATAATATTCATTTATAAAAGAAATCATAGTGTTAATTATTATAACTAAGTGTTAGTAAATAGCTAAATAGCACTGTGATGTGCAAGTATACGAGTATCTGAAGAGCCATGAATTCAAGTTCCTTCTTTAAAAAGTACACATTTATCCAAAATTATTTAACATACAGGAGCTAGACTTTTTAAATCCAAAAGTGACACTGAGCTATCTGGATATTCTCCAAAATATGTATCCTGAGATACATATATCCCTGTGATGGAGTTACTATTCTTGAGGTAATTAAATCTTTCTTCCCTCCATTGTTTCACTTATTTATTTACTTCTCTCTCTCTCTCTCTCTCGTTCTTTCTCTCTCTCTCTCTCTGTCTCAGTCACCTACCAATACATAGAGTAACAACCCCCCCCCTCCCCACCCCTGCATAATGCTGGACAATTCCTTAAATTATTCCAGACATCCTTCTAGGCAATGCTTTTTTTCCTAGATTTGTAGTTTTGGCACTCCAACACCAAGTTCACATCCTGGACCGTGCCTTCTATTAGTGGAGGTCTGGGCAGTCTCCCAATAAAGCTGAGCAGCTTCAGTATCATTAGTGGGATGATGGCATTTCAGTTCCTCTTCCTTTCATTCCTCTTTAGTTTACTATCAGTGCCACTGAGCTTAATGAACCAAGCCACCCACTCATGCATTAAAAACGAAGAAGTGCATTCTGCCATGGGAAAAAAGTGCTACATTCTATTTTCTACAGCAGACACTTCCTAACAAACATAAAGTAGGGAAGGAAACATGAGAATGTTTGTGTGATAGGGAGATGTTAATAAAGGCTTTTTAAACTTTCAAATAAAGCATGTAATGATTTGTGACTCTAGAGTGTCATCATAAATAACAAGCACTCATAACAATATACAATTATTAAAAGTGCTATTAACACTTGCTACTGCTATACTTTGGTACTAGTTATATTAATATATATGCTATATACTATATCAGAAGTGACTCTTATGTAACAGCTGTTTTAAGACTATTAGCTAGATCTTGTATTCATATCTTTGTTTTACATCATCTCTGGTATTTTAAGTATGCTAGTCATTGACTTATAAGTAAAAGCATGTCATATTGCTAAAATTAATAAAAATCTAATTGTAGAATCTAAATATAATTTTTCTACCAATAATGATATCTAAATATTCAATTGTTGCAGACCTACAAGTCAGAATACTGCTCTTAAATAAAGTGGTTAATAATGAAAAATTTGATTACATCGAATTTTGTGAAACTTTGGCCTATATTCCGTGGTGCTGAAGTCACTCTGACCTATCAAATGACTATGACATGATTTTACTGAACTCAGCTTGCAAACACCTCTGGCTGTAAAACTTATTCATTTTACTCACATGTATCTCAGTGAGGACTGCGGGAAAGTGGCCACTCAAAATTGCCATTGTCATCCACCGTGTGTTCACCTAACAGATCTGCTCACATGCAGGAAATGGATACGAATCACAGAGTTGATTCTGAAAAGACAGGTAGGCCTTGGAACAGGGTGGATTTTTGTAGCAGCCAGAGCAAAGGAACCACAGGCAGAGTTTTTTAGAAAAAGAGCATAGGAAATGAGAAAGATAAAACTGAAACGGACTTGCAATCTTGCTTTGTTCTTTTAGTAAACCCATTTTTATTTTCCATTTCCCCCCCCCAAAAAATGCACTGCATGGTGTTTATGAGTTGTCCCAACATTAAGATCCTCTTAAAGCAGTCATGGCTCCTCCTCATGGAAGATGTGATTTTCCTACAATGATTTTCTGTAATTGTGTCAAGGCACTAAAAATAAAGATGACATAGGAAGTTTCACCACAGTGAGAATCACAAGCTCAATTGTAGAACTGAGTCATCATCCTCCTGTTTCAGAGAGATAGATTCAGGTTAAGAAATTCACTGTGCTGGCTGCCTCCTGTGCGCCTGTGCTGGTTGAGATATAAAGTTTATGGTGTGGTTATCAATAACTGCTAGGAACTCTGGCCCTAATCGAGTAGATAGCTGTAAAGGACTATCGTATTGAGAAAGTAAATATGGTAAGAACCATAACAGGCTCTGATCTGGGGCCAAGTCTGTACAAAGCAGTTACAGAATTTATCAGGTCTTATTTAAACTAAATGTATGTCTAGCTCTTTCCATTTTTATTTCTCTTCATCATGCAGCAGCACATAATTTTCTGGTTTATCATGAAACCTCTGTCTGTTGCATCTTTTAAGTCATTTGTCACACTTCTCAAGGTCACGAAAAAGCCTCAGAACAGAAGTATTTGTTTTGATTGATTGGCTCTCTGATGCTTATGCCTAGGAGTGCTGCTAAATAAGCCTTTTGTATTTTCAATGAAATGACTAAGGAGTGGGGGGCGGGGGGAGAGGGGAACTTGTGAATTCTGTGTGTTAACAAGATATACAAAGCATGCTGTTTCCTGGAGATTCCCAGTCCCTTGTCACTTACCCCCTGGTGAAAAGGAGAACTTTGTCCTCCAATCATCACTACAAGGAGAGTGGACACACTGGTTCTGCAATTAAAATAAAGCATTCAGCAATACAAGAGTCAACACACAGAAACTCTCCTTTTTTTTTCCTCTGCCACGATACTGCCACATTCTGAGAAAGAGGCACATGATAAAAAGCAAAGTTCACTCCTGCTGAGATGCTTTTCACCATAACTATGTACATCATTTGCTGAAAGAATAAGAAAATTGCTCCAATTCGTTGATGCTGGGCTAGTAAGTGTGGTAGAGCATATGGATATACCAGTGTATTGATTTTAATCAAATATGTTTTCTAGGTAACAGCTTCTTGCTTTTCTTAACAATTCAATAAACACCAAGATATGCAAGTGAACATATTTTATCTATAGCAGTTTGGGTCTCTCTTTTGCATTTCTGAATGGAGACCAGATATCTTGTGTTCTGCCTCTATAGTCTTGCCTTTTCCAGAATGTCACAGAAATTAAATTATACAATATGTAGGCTTTTATGTCTTTTTCCCCCACTTAGCATAATACCATTGAGATTCATACATGTTATTACATGTATCAGTGGTTTCTTCTTTTCACTGCCACATCATACTATATTGTATATTACCACAATTTGCCTACTTTTCAATCCACATTTACAATTTAAATTTCCCTCCCCTTATTGTATCAGCGTTTGCTATGCTTATGGTGATAATCCCTATATTGTGTTTTCTAAATACATGCTGAATCAACTTTAAATTCACCCAAAATGTTCTTGCTTTTCCTTCCCAGGCTGAGCAGAGGTTTTTCATTCTTGGAGATGAAAAAGAGGCACATACTAAACCTGCCAAGCTCAGGGGAGGCCTGTGTGGCAGGTCTTACAAACTCAGGGACCTAAAGTAAACACATAGGATCCTCTGAAATTAAAACTTCTTAACTAAAGGGGAGCCATGGCTGGGAGTTGTGTCCTAGGCCAGTATCTTCCTTACCAAAGGTCAATGTTTACCTTAACTGAGTTTTTCTATTGTTCTTTTGCATCTACAATAATGTATCTTTGAAATGTCAGAGTAATCTCATTTTTTATACCTCTAAGAGCGCAGTGTCCCTCCAGAGCAGGAGACCATAGACACCCTCACTGTTTTCTTGTTTTTTCCACATACCAATTCTATGGGTTGTAAATGTTCATTGTGAACTATCCTATACTCACCAATGTATGTATCTATCTGTTTTACTTTTTATCCAGTCTCAGAGATTATCCACTTTGCTTTCTCCTGCATCCCTAATCTATCACCAACGAATTTCATGTAACCCTCTTATGTGGTTTTCTTTGATTCTAATATATACAATAAGGTGCAAAACTGCTGTTCTCTGGAGCATTTTCTCAATCCATTGAGATTTTGCTTCCTGGCAATTGTCATCAGTTTGGCTCAAATAAACTCATAAAAATTCTCCACAGGTTTGGATGTTTCTTACATTGAAAAGTCTCAACTGTAAAACTTCTTATATGACAACTATGCCATTAAATGAGTAACCAAACCAGCCATTGCTTTGCAAATACAAATCTCTCATAAAATGTTGCTAACGTGAGTGTCCACAAATTGTTTAAAATTAAATATTAATAAGAGATATGCTAAAATATTTTTCTATCCATTTGTTTTATATAGGTATTAAGTCCTAAATATCCATTCGAGTCAAAAGTTGAGTTTATTCAGCTAGAAAATGGACTTGAAAGTATTTTGGCTTCTTGGCCAAAAACATGGAAATAAATACACACTAGCAGAATAGAACTATAGATGGCAGAAGGCTATGGGATCAATTTGCAAAAATTGTGAACCTCTTTCATTTAATGTTTGTAAATTATTTTCTATTGCTATATGTGGTGTAAACTCGTCGTCGTCGGCAGCCGTCCGTCTCGAGAGACGATGGTGTAGCTTCTTAAGAGTCTATCTGCACCGCCGAGAATGGTTGTGCAGTCCGACTCGGGAGTGACACGGTGTAAACTCACATGCTTACATATTTTAAATATATGAACTTTATTATTTTAGAAATAATTATCAAAATTACGTACATAATTTTTTTTGGCTACTTTTAAAATGACTCAGGAGTTTATCACTCCAGGGCATTTGGGAAATGTCACCTTCTAAAGCTAAAGAACAGACTTTAAAAAGAGGTGTTGAATAAAATGTTAGTCCTCTTATTTTATTTCAATATTCAACATTTAGGGTAATATACTAAAATTTAAAATATATTAAGAAAGTGTTAAGAAATAAATGCTTTCTTCCTCTATTCTCATATTACCCTATAAATCTAACTGGTTAGTTTATCATATCAGTGGCCAATCTGAAATTATATATATATGGAGTACTTGAATTTTATATACTTGTGGCCGATATAAAATTTTAGCAATTTTTTATACATTAAAATTCAGAAAATGTCATTGTTTATAAAATTCAAGTCTTTGTACATTAATGATGAAGAAGCTAGGGCTGCCTGCCATCCAGAATTGAGCTCTATTCTGTCATCCTTCATGGTACAGTATACTGGTTGTGCAATTATTTCAATATATCACTGTGTTTGGCCTTTATTATTTTGTAAAGTAGGTAGAAACTAGAAAAATTAATTTTATTTTGATCATTTAAAAAATCCTAGCAGAAATAAAAAAAAATGTTATAATACTTGTAGTAAGATATATATATATATATATGCTTAGGAAAAAAATAAAAAAGACATGTTGGAATGAGTAATAATGCTAAAAGAAGCAAGAATTTAATCTCAGTAAGAAAGTCTGTGGATTTCTGCTTTGTGAAAATATGTTATTTGAAAAATATGCACATATAATAATAGGCAGATATCATTAAATATTTTGTCTAAAAAGCAAGGTAGAATCAGAAATTTAAAAAATACATTAACTTCTATAACAAGTGTGTGGATAATATACACATGTGCAAAGCTTTGACATCACATGTTCATTTTCACTTTGTTTTATTTTCTGACATGTATCTTATTTAAAAATTGTGGTTTTACTTAAGTTTTAAGTGTATTAATTATAACATTAGAATATCAGTTTTAACTTATAGGTGATTTAGGCCAATATTTATCCAAATAAGTTATATGGGATATAATATTAATAGGTGTTCTTTGAATATGATTTTATAGTCAAATTGTTTTACCAGTGAGTAGATTTAAAATATATAAATAGATTTATCCACTTAAAATTGGTTACACATAGTTATATGTTAATCCTAGTATAAGTCACCAAGAGATATTATTGAGGGACAAATGTTGTAAATTCATTCAGCCTAGACACTCTTTTTACAAGAAACACTTTATGGGCCACATGATCCATGAGGCCAATAAACTCTGACCTGTGATTGGGATTCAGGCTAACAGGAGTGGTAACTGATAAAGTGAGAGTGTTGTCTTATACTGTGAGTCATGAGGCTGCTCACAAATCCTGGATCTGCCACCATCTTTGTCAGAAGCATTAGTGCAGTAACTGAGAGCACACCTATACTACGTGCTAATTTGCTTTTCTGTGCTTTCCTTTATTCAACCATAAACCATAGTTACAGGAGATTTTACCCTGAAGAATAGTTCATTCAGTTAATATAACCAAAACATTTTTAAGACTCACTGATAAATGGTAAGTGGTATATGTGAGTTACTTTTTATTAGTGGCTTTCAAATTTGGACCATGACTCACGATAAGCAACCCATTTTACAGACTCAGTATAAACAAACCTATACAAACCTATACAAACATATACAATTAATATAAAAGTTAAGTGAAATAATACTTCACTACTTTATGTGCCATAGACTCCAATAATAAGTTTATTCTCTTCTATTTTCTTCTCTATCTTCTTTCTTTGTCTCTTCATTCTATTCTGTTGTAACCTATTTATTTGATTCTATACCATTTATTCCATTCTGTTCTTTTCCTTTCTATCAAGAAAACTTTGATCCTTATCCATAAATTGTAAGACATTAATTTAATGATATGACCTATATATTGATCATTATTTAAGCTCTACCCTCGGTCCTATTCACCTTACACATAAAACTCATTAGATATTTATAAAATGTGAGAATTTTTCAACAGATGCTATTCCTCACCTGCTGCATATGGATTATCTAGTGGTTTTGCTTACAGAATCCATCCATGTCACTCATAACATATGTAGTCAGTGAATGATATTCACACATCACCATCATTAATGAGGGTAAAAGAATATTACTCATTATCATTTCAACGTACATACACTTTAGTAAAATGAAATTATCACTTCCTATATCAACTCTATATATTACCTTTTTCATTTATCTCCTCCTCTCACATATATTGGTATTACTTTTACTCCCAAGATGTTTTCAATATCCTGAGATATTTAGTATCTCAATAAATTTTATGATCATGCACTCTATAGGATTTTAACTATGAGGCCTTCTGGCAGGCTTCCTCATTATTATCCACAGATGTTCAGAATCACTGAAAACTCCATACATCTATATTAGTTTCATAAGCAAATGCTTGATCTGTATTATTCATAAGAACATGCAATTCAGCTGAGTTAAAAACAAGTATGAGTTAGCTGTATTTATTTTCTCTCATTTGTACCATCTGATATGTGTGGTTTCTGTGCTGACCTACCAGATAACTGATTGACACATTTTTATATTCTATACTTTGGTTGTTTTATTATCTTTAGGATCTTTCACTGAAAGACACTATGGCTGTCACTTTTTTAAAGGCTCTTTCCCTCTCTCCCTGTACCTTCCATTCTCTCCATGAACAGCTGCATCACAGCTGTCATTCTGAATTGCAAAGATGTCTTTGAATGATAAACCTATGCCTGTGGCACACAGACTGGCTTCAAACAATTAATTAGTGGGAGCAGGGCCACAGCAAGTTTTGGTGCTTTCCATCAAGCTTGTGCCCACTGCTGACACCTGCAGCAAATCTGTCAGACGTGGTTCTCCCTGTGAATAAAGCCGAGCCCACTTGTTTTGTGGTGAAGATGAATGGGTAGAATGTGTTTAATAAACAGTAGAAGGTGATGGTCATACTTCATACAGGTTTAAGTAATTGAAAAAAACTATTGAGCCATTGGAAAATTTGATAGTTGATTTATATCTGTTGTTGGAATACAGAGAATCTACCTGAAAAGTTCTCCATGAATTTCCAGTGGAGTTCGTTATTCAAATACATTATTTAGCTTCTAAAAAACACGAATTTATACTTTCTTTAATATTAAGAGGCTATTATTTATAAAATCATATTTGTACATCTACATATAGATTTATTATATATAATAATCATATATATTTACATATAGGATAAATGCAATTATTATAGGTGAATTTGTTTTTGTTGTTTATTATTTATTGTTTTTCTATTACAGTTGTCCCACATTTTCCCTTATTACTCCCTCTATCCCCCAACCCCTTCTCCCACAGCTAATTCCCACTCCATAGTCCATGTCCATGGGTCATCTACACTAGCTCCTTCTTACTCCTCTTCTCTCCTTCCCCTCCCCCCCCTCCTCCCCCTTGGTCAATGTTAGTCTGCTCCTTGTTTACATGCCTCTGGTTCAATTTTGCTTGATTGTTTGTGTTGTTCATTAGTTTTCTGTATCAGGTGATATTATATGGCATTTGTCTTTTGTTGCCTGGCTTATTTGCTAAGCATAATTCTCTCTAGTTCCATCCATGTTGTCGCAAATGGTAGGAGTTACTTCTTTCTTTCTGCTACATAGTATTCCATTGTGCAAATGTACCACAGTTCTTTTATCCACTAATCTACAGATAGGCACTTAGGCTGTTTCCAGAACTTGGCTATTGTATATAGTGCTGCTATGCACATAGAGGTGCATGAGTTCTTTTGAATTGGGGTTTCAGGATTCTTTGGGTATAATCCTAAAAATGGAACTGCTGAATCAAAAGGCAGTTCCATTTTTAATTTTTTGAGAAAATTCCATACTGTTTTCCATAGTGATTGTACCGTCTGCATTCCCACCAACAGTGCATTAGGGTTCCCTTTTCTCCACATCCTTGTCAGTGCTGGGTGTTTGTTGATTTGTTGATGACGGCCATTCTGACTGGTGTGAAGTGGTATTTCATTGTGGCTTTAATTTGCATCTCTCTGATGGCTAGTGATGTTGAGCACTCTTTTATGTGCTTATGGACCCTCCGTATGTCCTCTTTGGAGAAGTGTTTGTTCAGGTCTTTTGTCCATTTTTTAATTGGATTATCTCTCTTCTAACTGACTTTAGGATTCTCTCTTTGTTTGAATGTTATTATTTTAATTATGATGTGCCTTGGAGTGGGCCTCATTGTGTTTATCTTCATTGGGGCCCTCTGGGCTTCCTGTACTTGTGAGACTTTGCCTTTCCTCATGTTTACAAGTTTACTGCCATTACCTTTTCAATCAAGTTTTCAATCCCTTGTCTTTTCTTCTTTTCCTTCTGGCATCCCTATGATATGGATATTATTGTTGTCCTGCAGCTCTCTTAAACGCTCCTCATTCTTTTTCAGGTTTTTTTTTTTTTTTTTTTTTTTTTTTTTCATTTTGTTGCACTGTGGGAATTTTTTTCTCCATTGTCCTCTAGCTCACTGATCTGATCCTCTGCTTCATTTACCCTACTTTTGTTTCCTTCTACTGTGTTTTTCAGTTCTGAAATTGTATTCTTCATTTCTTCCTGGCTCTTATTGATAGTTTCTATGTCCTTTTTAATGCTGGTGTAGTTCTCAGTAAGTTTCTTGCAGTTTCCCTGGAGTGCTCTGTAGCTTCCTTGTAGTTCCTTGTATAGTTTCCCTGGAGTTCATTGTACTTTTTTTTGAGTTTGTAGAGTTCATTGAGTTTCCTCATTACCATTGTTTTGAATTCCATGTCTGATAGCTTGCTTGCCTGTATTTCATCTATCCCTCTTTCTGAGAATTCCTCCTTTCCTTTCAGTGGGGTGTTGTTTCTTCATCTCCCATTTTTAGGTGGCTCTTATTGTTTGTTTCTGCTTCTTAGATTGATCTGCTTATTTCTTGCCTTTGTGGTGTGATCTTCTATGGTAGGAATCCTGTGTGATTCAGTGGTGCAGTCTCCTTAATCTCCTGGACTTGATGCTCTTGGGATGCTCTTTATGCCTTTTATTGGGACTTTGGTTGCATTTTGGTTTTGGTTGTTGTGTTGCTCTTTGGTGGGTTTTTCCTTCCAATTAGCTGACTGAGAGTCACTCTGCCCATCCATCTCGTCTTATAAACAGTTGTTGAGCTGCTGCTAAAACAGAGCCACAAGTCCAGACTGAGTAATTTCTCCGTGAGGGGCTGCTGCTCACCCTCCGGCTGATGCCACTTGGAAGAGAGTAGTCTGCTTAAGTGATTTCTCCCATACAAGTGGAGATGAGTCTGCTCTGGGATCCTGTCCACTGCTCCCCCAGCTCTTTCTCCAAAACCAGCACTCAAAAATTCTCCAACGTGCTTCTAGTTCACTTCACCCTCTTTTGGCTGCAGCCCAGGTAGGGCAGGTGGGCCAAATGCAACCCCATGAGCGCACTCAGCTCAGGTCAGGCAGAATGCACCCCTGCAAGCACTCTCAGCTTGGGGCAGGCAGTCGGGGGGAGGCAAATGCACCCCCACTCACATGCTCAATTCCAGTGGGGTGGTGGGCCAAAGGTGCCCTGTCTTGTGTGTGCTGCTGTGGCCGTAGGTCAGGATGCACTGCTGCGTGTGTGCTCCTCAAGGATCTCACCCTTCACCTAGCTTTTCCTCCCAGGTCAGCAAAATAACAATTAAATCAAAAACAAAAAACAACAACAAAGGAAAGGAAAAGCAAAAACATTACACTGCTCCTTGCCTTGTCTCTGCTGTCGGGCATAGCCTCCATCTCCACCCCTGACTCCTCTCAGGGGCATTGAAAAATCTCTCTGCACAGCCAGCCACTGCCCCAGGAGCCAAGCCAGCCAGAACACCCATCTCCTGGGTCCGCTCCGTGATCCTCACCAGACAGATCGCTCTGAGGAGGCCTCCTCTGCCTCCAACCACCCCAAGGCTCAACTCCCACCAGTATCCAGATGGCAACTGAGATGCTTTGTCCACAATTAGTCAAAATTCCAGACCATTTTCGGGAGTAAGCAAGCACAGCCTCCACTCACTCCTTCACCACCTTCCCTCTCCTAGGCAATTTTGTTTTACAATCCAATATTTTTCTGTATAATTATATCTATAAATATGCATATCTGAGTTTAAAATTATGTTGAGAAGTTTTAAAGCCAACTATATTAAATACACATTGAGGAATATTATATACTCATTATTGTAAGTTAAAATGTACATGGATAACACATTAACTAAAAATATGAAATCTGAAGTCCTGAATTTTGAAGCAGTCTTGAAGAGGTTTAGATAACAAAACCAGGAAAGATTTCCAATTGAAAAGAGAAATAACCAGTGGAACTTTTCTCAGACATGTGATGCCTCCTCCTAACATCTGACCTTCAATCATGTGAATACATACTTTAAACTTCTCATACTTCCACCAACACACATTACACTACTCCTGAGCATTCACCTAGTATATTCTTATATTAACATCATTATAGTTTCCTCTACTAAGTTAAATTGTTTCTCTTGAATCATGAACATATCTTACTTTATTGCTGCTTAAGAGTATGTCCTCTTAGACTATAACATGTGAGACACAAAGAAACATGTTTGCTTGCTCAGGATGAAAAATCCAGCATATAACATAACAGAATCTCTGATATATTTGCTGAATATTTTAGAAGGAAGGAAGAAGAAAGGAAGGAAAGGAGGAAGGAAGAAAAGAAGGAAGGAAGGAAGGAAGGAAGTCTTTATCTGACTTATATCATTTAATATATTACCCTCTAGGTTCATCCATGTTGCTGCAAATGACAAGATTTCATTCTTTTGTATTGTGGAGTAATATCCCATCTTCTTTATCCTCATCTATTGATGGACATCTAGCTTACTTCTATATATTGGTTATTACTAGTAATTCTGCAATAAACACTGGGGTACATACATCTTTTTTGAGTAGTGTTGTTGTTTTCTTTGAAAAAAAACCTAGAAATGGAATTGCTGATTGAATGGTAGCTCTACATATAATTTTGGATGTCCTCTATCCTGTTTTCCATAGTGGCTACACTAATTTATACTCTCATCAACAGTGCGTGAGGGCTTCCTTTTCTGAAAGTCCTTCCAACAATGATTTTGTTGATTTACTGATGATAGCCATTTGGACAGGTATGAAATGATATCTCATTGTGGTTTTAATTTGCATTTCCCTGATGTTTAGTGATGTTGAGCATCTTTTTATATGTCTATTGGCCATCTATATTTTTAGTTGATTAATAATTGTTTTGTTTTGCTTTTTCCTTTTTCTTTTAGTGTTGATTTCCTCACATAGTTTAGATTTTAACCCTTTATTGTCAGTATCATGCGCAAAATATGTTATCCCATTGAATAGGTGGTCTTTTTGTTTTGCTGATAGTTTCCTTCATTGTGCAAAAACATTTTAGTTTGATGTAGTCTTGTTTGTTTAGAAAAAAGTTGTTCTTATGAAAAAATAAATAAATTGGTTTGTGAATTTATTTAATATCATTACTGGAAATCTATTAAATGCATAACCTTTATTACTCCCAAATATAACAAAAAAATTTCACCAAATGGTTAACCTATTATTTTAATTTAAAAGGTGATATCTACTGTAATACCTAGTCCAAGTACTGAACATATTTATTTATTAAAAGTTAACTATACTTGGGTAACACTACTACATAATACATCATGAATAGAAAAATGCAAGTATTTATTGTAAAATTCATATATTAAATTCTGTTTAGTTAGATCCTGACTAGTTAGTTACATTAAGCTTAGTCTGTGATACATGCAGAAAAAAATAAAAGGAAAGGAAAGAAAAGAAAAGAAAAGAAAAGAAAAGAAAAGGAAAGAAAAGAAAAGAGAAGAAAAAAACCAAGACCAAATAAGATATAAAGCAAACATGTTTTGGCTTTATAACTCCCTCTCTCTCTCCTTCTCTCTCTCTCTCTCTCTCTCTCTCTCTCTCTCTCTCTCTCTCTCTCTCTCTCTCTCTCTCTCTCTCCACCTCTCCCTCTATCTTTCTCTCAACAGTGCCAGATAATGTTACATTTTACTCTTATTACATCTGGCATTGTTAATTTAAACAGAAGTGTTCCAAGCTATGTTACAAACACTAAGCCCATTGTACTTATACCTTTCTGTATGCATTTGGTTTGATGACTCAGACTCAAGGTGCACCCATAACTTCATTTTTTTGTTTGGAGAACTAATATTTACCTAAAGACTGTTGTCCTAAATAAGGTTATAAATGTGAACTACCTGACACATAAAAATAGTAACGGTTTCATATATTTAAGTTCCTTTCTCTTATGACACACTCCTTCCACTCTCCATTTGACATATTTTATAATATTAAATACTTTTATCAAATGGCACAATTGGAAGGTTTGTAAAACCAAAGGTAACTTAACTTCTATGGATTTCTGAATCCAGCAATACCTGTGTTATAAATTTATGTAAAAGGTCAGAAATGTTTTCTTTATCAAAATGATTTTCCCAATTTGGGTCTAGATGTTTAAAGTAGCAGTCCCTCCTGGAATATCTTCACCAACCATCTGCAGCAATGAATTTCACACTTGGGATAACTGCCATATTTTCAAAGTCTGGCGGCTAAAATTCACACTTATTTTAAAGCTCTTTCTTCCACCAATCTCCCTAACTCTTAGAGTTAAGATTTCCATCTGACATTGATCTTTAGATTTTATTGCTACAAGAAAAAAAACTCTTATCTCAGAATTCATACACTGAACACTAGACCATTTTGCAAAAATACTTCAGCTCAAGCATCAAAAACAGTGACAGAGAACACTTACTCATACTGAAAGGCAGTCATGTGAATTACAGTAAGTATGAAACATTTTCCTACAGATTGCAGAATATAGACACTGAAAGCTCTATCTGTTTATTTTCTGTGCTGTTTCATGTATAAAGGGATTTTAATATAATAGAAATGAATGTCAATAAAACTTATAGCTCAGAGGTGCTTGGTAAAGGTATGAAAACAATGCATGCTTGCTTATTCATTGCTTTGCTCTTATTTTAACTGTTGTGGTGCTCTCTGTACCCAATCACAGAAGGCCTGCCCAAAAGAGGAAAAGTTAAACATGATAGTTTAAATTCCATACCTTATTTAAAAATCTAATGTAAGAAACATTTCAAATTTGAACTATTTTCTTAGACACTCATTTGGAAAAAAATTAATGAAAAAATTGAAGGTAGTTACTACAGAATCAGAAATCCCAAATCTAGTTCTCTGCTATCACTAGAAAACTCTGTGACCTAGGACAAGCTACTCCATCTTTCTTGTCTTTATGTGTCAGTAATATGAATTTGTACTCTATGGCCCTTGACAAAGAGCCTGTGATTTTTAAAAAACTATCATAGAGTAGTTAATTTTGTAGTTTCTGAAGCCATGTTGTTCTGATCATAATCTAGTCCCACTAATTACTATGTGTGTGAATTTGAGCAAATTATTTACATTTTTGTGCCTCAGTTTCCCATCTGTAAAATGGGAAAAATAAGAGTACCTACCTAATAAGGTTGTTGTCAGGATTAAATGAGCTACAACTATATTTTAACATCTCTTAAAGCAGAATACATATTAAATAAATCATAAATGAGCACTTATGAAAGCTTAATTGAAGAATTTGTTAGCAGTACATAAATTATAGCCTGTTTTATACTCAGCAATATCTTAGGTTAGATGAAATTTAGTAATACAAATGAAGTGGTTAGAATAGTGTGTGGTACAAAAAAATTGGCCAATACCTGATATTAACATTTCTTCACAAGCAATAATTATTACATCTAAGTTAAGAGTAGTTTAAAAATAAAAATAATAAGAATTTGTGAGAATATAGGTTGCTAATCATATCATCCTTGGTTTTATTTTATATATGATGTCATAATGCAAATTTAATAACTTCATTCAGATTAATGAACATTAATTGACCCAAAATGTGATCGTCTACTTGAACAATAGTATACTTTCATATAATTAAATATTTTTATGGTAAAAAGAACAAAATCCTCTTTTTTATTTTATTAAGCTATTTAGGAGAAAAAGTATAAATTTTGAGAAAATAAAAATTAGTAAGATACATTCATTCACCAGACTTAGCACATTATTCAGTAAAATGATAAATAATAACAGCATATCTCAGGCGCCAATTTATAGCTTATAATCACATTAGATATATTTTTAAAGATTTTATTTATTTACTTTTAGAGGGAGGGAAAGGAGGGAGAAAATTAGGATGAGAAATATTGATGTGAGAGAGAACTTTCAATTACTTTATTTTTCTGTGTGCCCTAACCAGGACCAAACCCACAACCCAGGCATGTACCCACACCAGGAGTCAAACTGGTGACAAATTTGGCTCATGGGCAGATGCTCAACCAACTGAGCCACACTGGCCAGGGCAATCAACTTTTGTTATTCATTCTCAAGAATGATTATTGCTAGATGAATAACTTTTAAGAAACTGGTTATTAAAACTTTATTATTTGTCTGCAGAAATTAAGCACTTATACAAAAACCCTATCTCACAGAATGCTCTATAGAACTCCAAAGCTGGCTTCGTTTCTGTCCTCAAGTTTTATTTAATAGCACACCTCAGAGATTATCTCTCTGCATTAGGCAAACAAACAACAACAAAAAGACATGTACTTAAGAAACTAGTCATATTATGGTCAAAAGCAATTTTAACTAATCAAGGATAAAATGTAAATGATGGTGGAATATACACATAAGAAGACTAAAACAGACCCTGGAAGAGGTATCTGCTACAAACATGTCGCTGGTTATTATCATCTTTATTCAGTATCATTGACCACTAAAGACAGGTAGGATCTGATAGGTGGCCTAATCTAAAATCATTTGGGCTATAATGGGTCTGGAGTAGGATGGTAGAGTGATAATTAGTGGGATAAGGGTTTTCTAAAATAATTTTGCCTGTTTTGTTTAGAAATATAGCATAGTACATTTACTGTTATTTGATAATTTGAATCACAATATAAATGAACCATACCATAGCTCTAAGTATCTTTTTTTTTCCTTGTCAGTATTCCCTAGAACTTAAGTCAAATAAACCCTGCACAAACTGTGTTGTGTGCTTTGGGCTTTCTAAAATATCTAGGGATTAAAAGCACATAGTTCATAGAAAATTATTTTAATTATAGATTGTTTCATTTCTCTACAAAAAGATAAGGTAATCTTCAGTAAATAATTTTTTCATCTCCCCCTTGGGGAATCAAAGTGATGTCTGGGGAGTAGAGACTCATTATTAAAAAAATACAGCCATTAAAATGTTTTAAAAATATATCTAATTCTTAGAAATTGAAATCCACTTGGATTTTAATGGCTTTTAGAACATTTTGGGTAGGCTTTTTAAAGACTTACATGACTATTTATGGATAAATCTTACTTATTATTGCCACAGAATAATGCTTATTGTGTTATTACTGGATGAAATAAGGGTGGCTAATGGGGCTGTCTTCCAGACACTTAAAGCATATACAGTAATGATGAAAAATCAAATGTGTAACAAAATTACGGTTCTTCTCTCAAATGTCATGTGACTAAAATTTTGGAGAAAGAGAGATAAAGACAAACATAAAAGCCACATAAAAAGAAGGATATTTGCTGCAGTTCAGAAGAATGCTTCTGAATAGTTAGATCAATATAAAGATGAAGAAAAAGAACACAAACATGTGAAGTACAAATTAGGGGATAAATCTAATAATTATCACTTTACCCCTTTCTACTCAATTAGCTGTTTTTCAAAAAAGAAGTCTCTTATCAATAAAAATTTTATTAATCACAATGGTTTGCCTGACTTACATTACTACTAAGACTTCTGAAAATGATGAGTTCCTTTAGCTGGCATAAACAAATGCAAAAACCCCCACTTTACTGCTAATAATAATCAAAATGTTTACAGTACCTTTAAGAAACTGGTAAAAAACCAGCTATAATGAGAAAATAGAATACATGCTAACACATACATATACACACATACATTAATTGTCTATCAATCTATCTACATTATGTTATGACTGTGAAAAGAGGTGAAACATGAAAGTAACCACTGAAACATATTCCTTAAAATACGGATATTTTATTTCACAATATGAACACACTTAATATTGCTGAATTGTACACTTAAAAATTACTACAGTGGTAAATTTTATATTCTGTGCTTCATACCATAATTTTAAAAATAAAATGAAAATTAACAGATTTCTGCATCCAGCCATGTTAGAATAATTAGTACTGAAATAGGCCTCTCAACAGAAAGCAAGAAAGTAAAAAGAAAGGAAGGAAGAGAGGAATGAAAGAAGGGAGGGAGGAAGAAAGAAAGAAAGAGAAGAAAGAGAGACATGAATCTACATTTTGCAGTAAATAAGCTCATTAAAAAAAGAAAAGCTGAGAAAAAGTAGTAAAAAAATGAAAAGATTAATAAAAATTCCAATTTATCCTATTTATATTAAACACCATTTTCCTTTTCACCTCCCTTGAGTTCAGAGGATGAAGTAAATCAGTCTTTCAACAGACAGATGTATCTTTTAGTTCAACTAATAAAATGAATTAAGAACATATAACTCTGAAAAAAAATTTCTTACTACTTTCTCCAAAATAGGTTTACATTCAATGACAAGAACACTATACTATATTTAATAGTTGGACAATTACCAAAGAAGAGAAAGATTACGGCTCAATTTTGTCCTAAAACTGCTTACTTAAAGTTGTTTGAAAAGTCCTAGTATAAAAATCTGAACATAAAAGAGATCAACAAAGAAAATATTTATGATCCTTAACTTGCATTTAAAATCATTAGAAAAATACTTATTCCTCAGTACTAGCATGGTCTCGATAGAGACAGGGCATACCTCGTAATGGCTTTCTTCATTCTCCTGAATGTGGAAACCCGTAGAGCTGGGACATTTCTGAGGAGTGACAGGAATATTGTCACTTTTGTTGTGTGAGTTACACTGAAAGAGATTACCAAATAATTGTGACAAACTACTCCACATTTAGAGTGTCTATTGAGAGACATGGTTGCTTGCTAAGATACTAATTAAGAAGTACAATTTGAACCAACAAGGTCAACTTTACTTGTAAGTACGTGCATTAATATCAAGCCTTTACCAAAAACATAAAAAAATGAACCAAGGATAAACAAATTGTCAGAATGTTTTCACTAAAACTAAAGAAATCTAAGATTCAGTTATTTTATCTTCACTTTTATAAGAAATATTAATTTATTATGCTGATGATTTTAGTAGCTAAAATTTATATCTAAGAGCTATGCTCAAAAATACTATTTGTGAGCAATATTATTAAAGCACTGATATATACATATATATATATATATATATATATATATATACTATATGTTAATTTGTGATATAAATGTTATTATTATTCCCACTAACAGATGAGGAAAATCAACCATAAAAACTATTTTAACAAGGTCAGGCCTCTACCCAGCTTTCTGAGACTTTGTACCATACCTTATCTACCATGTGCATGACCTTTATAAATGATGCATTTGAAATAGATTAAAAAAAAAAAAAAAACCCTGAAAGTTTAAGGTCTTAAAATATCACTTCACATTTTTCTGCACCAAATATATATTTAAAAACAGGTTAAATTAAATATATACTTGGAAGTAGATGTGAATAGTAGAACATAAGATATTAAATTATGGCTTGGCCTTTCTTTGTTAAAATATTAAAATGGCTCTTTTCAATATTCTGTACAAGAGTACCTTATGTGAAAATAAGATATTATTTACTTCCTGTTATCCTTGCTTTCTTCTTCTTTAAATCTCTTTTTAGATTCGAGGTGAGGAATATTTATAAGCATTGCAGTTTGGTTGTTTATTAAACATAATATTGGGCTTTCTAAGATTTCTTTAATAAAAGATATTGTAGTGCCTCCAAAACAGATTCAATATTGGTATATAACTGTTCCTCTCCCTTAAGACTACAACATGTAAAAATACATTTATGACATAAATTGGGAAAACAATAATTTTTAAATTCAAATGCCAAAACATTCACATTTTAAAGTATGTTTTTAAATAATATTAAACCCAGACAAGAGGCAAAAATACTAAAAAAAAAATTAGGATACTTTTTATTTCATTTTGAATATATCCATTAATTATTTCATTTTTTGTTTGTTTGTTTCAGAGAAATAGCTATGAGGGATATTAGGAAAGCATGACTTTCAAACCCAAAATCATATTAGAAACTTTGGCATGAGACGTGTTATTTTATGCTTATTTTCTTCATGAACAATGTCAGCTCTGTTCAAAACTTACCTCCTCTAGGAACTCTCCATGGGTAAGTCAATAAATGGGGATTGCCATTTTAACTTCTACTTGCAACTTATGCAACTTTTAGAGGGAGTTTGAAAAATGTTTCTCTGCCAATATTAATTCTTAGAGCGACACTAAGTTTGTCTGAACAACTGTTAATTGTGAAGGCCTATCTGATATCTCTCCACATCAACCCCCTTGCCTTTCTAAAATAAATAAATAAATAAGTAAATAAGTAAGTAAATAAATAAATAAAGTTGAAATCTTAAAACAGTTTTTCCATCTGTGATGTTACTAGACATTTTAAGCACTCAATTTCTCTCCCTAGCTTCTCCTCATATGTATTCATGCTGATTAATCTTTTGTAGACATCTTATGTATTATGCAGTTTTTCTCCCTAGAAACATTTTCTTAATTCCAATGACCCAGCAGTAGTTCTCCCCCTGGCTATATTAGAAATCACCTAGGGAGTGACCAAACCCCAACTCACACTGGATAAATTATAGCTCAGGCAAAAATACATATTTTTAAATATCAAGATAATTCTACTGTGCAGCCAAAGTTTAGAATCCCTGGGTTAAGGTTAACATTTCTTTGTCTGGGCCTCAGAACACCGATAGTCAGTTTTGGCCTAACTTCCCTTTGAATCTGATCTCTTTCTCTTTAGCATTTGGTCCTCATTTTCCTTATTTAACCTGTATAGATTAAGTGATTTTTTTTTTCATGGGTGTATCATAATGTCTCTGAACCTGAGTTAAAAACCTGTATTTATATAATACTTTATACATACAAATACAAGATTTTATACATTATCCACAAGAAACCTCTGCAGAGAGATAGAAAATAGAATCCTTCTTTAACAGGTGGAAAGACAAGGGTTCAGATATACTTAATGCCCTTTGTTCAAGAATTTACCCAGTAAAAGCAGGCTAAGTGACAACACTCAAATGATTTCTGCTCTGCCATATCTCCCTGAAGGGTTCATTCATTTGCTCATTTATTTACATAGTCCATTATTTGTTTATTAATTTTTGATTATTAGTCATTTTCTGAGTGCATGATTCACCCAGATATGATATTTAATATTGGCCATACCCTCACATTACCAGGGAAATCATACATAGAAACAAACAGAACCACAATATGTACAAATGTATATACAGGTTACTAAGAGACAGAAAAGAGAATGACTGGACTCCTGGGTTTGATACATGGTCACGGTCAAAGATGGGCCAGTAAGGGAATCATGGTCAGCATGAATTCCCGAAAGAAGGAATAGCACATGCAAAGGCTAGTAAGATATGAATTTTCATGATTTGGCTTGTGAGCTGTGAATAGTTTGACAAGGTTTTAAATATAGAATACATAAGGATAAATTTGAAAAATAGGAACAGAAATTGTTAGCATATAAAATTTAACAGTAGACCCAAGGATAACAAGTTATAGACTTGGACTTAATATAAGGAATGACTACCAAATAGTGGGATAGGTCCTTTATAAACAGTGGTGGTGCCAAGGATGAACTTTAATACCATTCTTTCTCTCCTAACCTACCTAAATAATTGCTATGTTAGCAAAACAAACATATTTGCAATATTACTGTAGAACTCAGGTAAGTCCCTCCATGCAACAATATTTCACTGACTAAAAATTATTTCTGCTTATCAAATTTGATATGAGTAACTATATGATGAGATACAGTTAACCTGTATTTGCTAGAAACAGGTAAATCAAAGTTGAGAGGTATAGAATTCAATAACAACAATCATATTAAATGGAAATCACTGTAAGTACATTTGTTTATATTTTAAAATCAATTGGAAGTTTTTGTCACCTACAACTGTCATTATTTTCATATGTGGATAAATCTTTTCTCCTCAAAACATCTTTATAGTTCCTGAGAAACTGCCCTAAATTAACTATAAAAATACCTACTCAAATATGCCTCACTATCAAGAATATTAGCTCTTTCATTTTTGACACAAAATTCTAAGAAAGCATTTCATAGCCATCATATCAAGAGAAAAATATCAACAGTAGCAAAACAACAAAAGTTTTATTTAAAAAATCACAGAAATAAATTAGAAACAGCTAAAAAGGGGGTTGTTCTTTACATTTTCCATCCAAATCTATAGTAGCAGCAATATGCCCTGTTATTACATTACTCCACCTACCGTCTTACAAAATCAAAGTTGTTTTCTAAAAGTTAATGACACTACTGTAAATTTTGCGCAATCATTATGGAAGCAGTAGCCTTGTGGTTTTGTGCTATGGGTTTCATTAAGTAACAATGCTACCTGTTAAAAACTCCCATTGGAAATGTTTCTCCTACCCATTTTAAGAAACTAAGAATTATTTTCATGAGAATTGTAAAACGTCCTTACAACTTTTGATACAGAAACCCTGAAGAAATTCACATTTACAGAAAGAATCCACTTTGAAGAACTGTCTATACTTGATGTCTGTAACTTCTTTCCTTAGATCGCTTTGGAGAGCCCACATGTATCAAATTTTCACCATCTCCACGCCCCTGAAGCTGTACTATAGTGATCATCAATGATGTCCACATTAAACTCAAAGGGCAATGCTCAGTCCTCATCTCACTTGACACACAGGTAACTCCTTCCTTGTGGATGCATTTATGTCACCAGCCTGCCAGGACAACGCACACTCATGGTTTTCTTCTCACCTCTTATGCACTCTTTATAGAATCATGTTGTTATTGTTAAAATTGAAAAGCTTAGATCAGATGAGTCCTGAGTATTTTCTCACAAAATATTTCTTTGATGATTCCTGACTCTAATTTCTCAATCATAAGCATGAACAATTTCCCAGTTATAAGCAGGCAAGAACATCCCCAAACATGTTTACATCAAAGCACATATTTTTTTTAGTATTTCTGGAAACTGATAAAACATATATTTTAAGGGATCAATAGAGTAGGTTCTTATCATTTCTGAAAATTTCTTATAATGATTTAATGTCCTAAAACTTCCTCTGTTTCAAATAAAGAAGCTTTTGGTCTGTATCTACAGCCTTCTCTCTAATATCTTCTATGTGTCATCCATTGGTTTATTTTGTTGTCATCATTAAATATGTTTGCAAAACAAAGTAAAAATTCTCTTCAGATTGTGGTGAATGCATAGGTATTCAGCTTGGGTAATATATATTTTGACTTAAAATGAAAAGCAGTATGTATTTTAAAACCAAATGCCATATAAATATCTAATAAAGTCACAGAAATGTATATGGCTAGAATGCATATAAATTTCAAGGTAGAGATTACTTATGTAGAATGAGAAAAAAAAGTGAACAGTAAAAGAATTTAAAAGGACTATCAACAGTACCTATAGAATGCAGTGTTTATTTTTTAAAAGTTGTGTTGCCTCTCTTCTTTAAAAATATTTTTCTTTAAAAATTGGAGACATAGATTTTAGCAAATGTTAATTCAGATTTCCAGATGCAGATATATTTCTTATTTATTTTAACTTTCTCTGAATGTTTCAAATACCTGAAAACAAATAAGCTCATAGAAAAAAAATTAGCATGATTTTGTTAAAAATCGGCTTCATCCACCTCAACAACATTGTTGATAATAGTTGTGAAAGGGCTTTATAAACTATAAAATCTTGAAATTGTTCATCTTCAAAAATAAAAGTACCACATAGGTTTTAGATTCTTTCTGATTTGGCACTAGGTCGATCCTCTTCTTTTGGTAGAAAATTATTTTCTAGAACCAGGTGAGAAACATGATTGTTTTTCCTCCTATAGTACTACAGCTCTAAGTTTTTCCTCTCCTTCCTTCATATATAGTTCTGCTCTCTTTCACCTCGTGTTGACAATTTATCTCCAGCATATAATATCTGCCTGTAGCATTACTAGGTGTCTTTTAAATATTTAAGTAAAGTGAAAGAATAAATGAAAAAAAAAGATTAAATGAATAAGTGCAATACTTTTACAATGACTTATATTCACCTAGATTATTTTGGTTTCTAGTCCTCTGGATGAAAATTCCTTTGTACCTGTTTCCTTTTTTGTTTTGTTTTATCTTCAAAAGACAAATTAATGCAAAATTAATATTATCCAAACTGACTTTTTTTTTTTTTTACCACAGATGCTATCACAAAAACTAAAGTGCATTAGTACCATAGATAGAGATTATTTGTAGTAGGAACATTAAGCAAAGCAGTGCGTTTAGTCATCATGTTTTGTTTCTTTAACTGGACCCTTAGCAACTCATGGCAGAAAGCAACTTCCTTACAGTACTATGTTACCTAATTGGATTAATTTGTATTTACTTACTGCATATAAGAAAAAAAATATTTTTCTCCCGTTCAACTTCTGGGACCTGGAAGAATTTGCCAAGTCTGTCCTGATTCTTCCAGAGCAGCAGACTCCTTCGTATGTAAGTTGACCAGGATACGCTTCAAAACTCCCTAGAATCCCACTAATTCTTTTCATTTAGTGCAAATTTCCCTCCACTCTTCTCATAATCCCCATTTAGATATCCTTTTAGCCCAGAGACCTTTTCTTTCCCCTTGACATCCCAAAGTACCTCTTTTCCTCTCCTTCTCAAAAACTCTTTCTCTTCTGTGCCAACAAGCCTGTCCATTTTTACTCCAGGTTTGCAGAGAGACTACCTAGATGGGGATAGTCACTACTACTCAATGAACAGTGAGAAGTTGACTGTGCTACATGGGATTTATGAAAAATAGAGCTGATTTCATATAGTCTTTGCTACTGGCCATTAAGTAAACCTATTGGCTCTCTTATATTATATTTCCTTGTGAGCAAGAGATATTAACAGATAAAAAGATATATTTCTTATTGTGCACATTGTTGTTGCAAGCTGGTCACTTTTAAAGCATTAGTATAATATTTACACAATTTACTATTTTATGATATACTAAATGGAACCTATTTGTCCTAAAACAATTAAGATATAAGGAATATTTTATAATCAGGAAAAATATTAACAGATTTAGGTAAAAAGAGGACTGGATGAATATCCATGGATGTGAAATTAAAGTCTGAGGAAATTCAGTAAGTGGCTCAAACTGAAGTATCAGATGAATCATTTTACTTCTTTTTTCTTTGTTTAGAAATTCCTCTTGCATATGCAATTCCAAAATTTAATGGTCTCTATTATAGGCTGGCTGACATTTTTCAAACAATTGTAACAATTTAATAAAATGTATAGGTGCTGAGTACCATAACCAATAAATCACTTTCTCTCAGAGTGTTATTGCTTAAGTGATATTTGAGAGCAATTTATTGCCATAAATATATTTGGTTACTCTAAGTTTTAACAATTCTGTATATTGTCGATTCTCTGAAAATGTTTTTTGCTCACTTGGATTTAAAGATGAGGTCTTTTGTTCTGTTTCCAAATTGAATTGAAAGACTTCAGAAAAGAATAATGATGAGTTTCATTTTCATTTGGGTGAATTAATGCTTAGAATAGATAAGTCAATGCATATTTTGAGTGGGTTAAAATTTAAGGAGTTCTGAAGAGTACCAAATACGAAATGCTAAAACTATCTTATTGGAGAACAACGTATTAGTTTATCTTATGTCCTATTAGCATGAAAGTGCAAAAAAAAATTGCATGAGCCTAAGATATAAGTGAGTTCAGTTATACAGTTATGAGCTCTCCACACAATAAGTATTTCTCTTTTATGTAGAGGTGGCCATATAAGAATTGCATTTACATATATGTGCACACATGCAACATACACCATGCTTGTGAATGCATATTTGATGTATGTGATTCATGTTTTTTTTCTTTTTTTACCCCTCTCCCCCAGCAATCGCCACACTGTTGTCCATGTCCATTAGTCCTTCTTCCTTTTTGCTCAGTCCCTCTACTCCCTAACCGCGATCCCCACTAGCTGTCAGCACTTCAGATATGAGTCTCTCTGTTTTGCTTGTTAGTTCAATTTGTTCTTTAGATGCCACATTACAGTGATAATATATGGTATTTGTCTGTCTCTGACTGGCTTATTTCACTTAGCATAATGTTCTCCAGGACTATTCATACTGTTGAAATGGGTAAATTTTTTTTCTTTTTTAAAACTGAGTAGAATTCCATTGTGTAAATATCCCATAGTTATTTTATCCACTTGTCTGTTGATGGACACTTGGGCTGCTTCCATATCTTGACGACTATAAATAACACTACAATGAACTAGGGGTGTTTATGTTCTTTTGAATTAGTGTTTTGGGTTCCTTTGGATATATATTCACAGAAGTGCGATCGCTGCGTCAAAAAGCAGATCCATTTTTAATTTTTTGAGGTATCTTCACACTGCTTTCCACAGTGGCTGCACCAATTTGAATTCCCACTAACAGTGCAAAAGAGTTCCACTTTCTCTACATCCTTGCTAGCACTTGTTGTTTATTGATTTATTGATGATAGCCATTCTGACAAGTGTGAGATGATATCTCATTGTGTTTTTTATTTTCATTTCTCTGATAATTATTGAAGTTGAGCATCTTTTCATATGTCTATTGGCCATCTGTATGTCCTTTTTGGAGAAGTGTCTATTCAGGGCCTTTGCCCATTTTTAAATTGGGTTGTTTGTTTCTTGGACATTGAGTTTTATATGTATTTTATACATTTTGTATATTAATTCTTTATCAGAGGTATCAGAAAATATGTTCTTTTATTGTAGGGGTTGTCTATTTATTTTGTTGATGTTTTCCTTTGCTGTGAAAAAACTTTTTAGTTTGATGTAGTCCTTTTTTTTTTATTTTCTTCCTTTGTTTTCCTTGCCTGGCAAGATATATTTAATAAAATACAAGCAATATCTGAGATTTTGTTGCCTATGTTTTCTTCTAGTATTTTTATAGTTTGGGATCTAATATTTAAGTCTTTGTTCCATTTTGAATTTATTCTTGTGTGTGGCATAAGAAGGTGGTCTAGTTTCATTTTTCTGCACATATCTGTCCAATTTTTCCAACACTATTTATTGAGTAAATTATATTTAACCCATTGTATTTACTTGCTTCCTTCATTGAATTTTAATTGATCATAAAGGTGTGAGCTTATTTCTGAACTCTCTATTCTACTCCATTGATCTATGTGTCTATCTTTATGCCAGTACCATGCTGTTTTGATTACTATGGCCTGGTAGTATAGTTTGATATTAGGTAGTGTGATTCCTCCAACTTCATTCTTCTTCCTCAGGATTGATGTTGTTATTTGGGTCCTTTTGTGGATCCATATACAAGTTTGAAATATTTGTTCCAGCTCTGTGGAATACATCATTGAAATCTTGGTAGATATTGCATTGAATCTGTAGATTGCTTTGGGTAATATGGACATTTTAATGATGTTAATTCTTTATATCCATGAACATGGTATGTGTTTCCATTTATTTGTTATTTCTTCAGTTTCTCTCGTTAGTGTCATAATTTTCCATGTATAGGTCTTTTACTTCCTTGGTTAGGTTTATTCCTAGGTATTTTATTATTTTTGAAGCAATTGTGAATGGGATTTTTTTTCTTAATTTCCCTTTCTGTTAGTTCATTATTGGCATATAAAAATGCAACTTATTTCTATATATTGAATTTTTATCCTATTACTTTGATGAATTCACTTATCAGTTCCAGAGGTTTCTTGGTGGAATCTTTGGGTTTTCTATGTACAGCATCATGTCATTTGCAAATAATGACAGTTATACTTTTTTCCTTCCAGCTTGGATGTTTTTAATTATTTCTTCTTGTCTAATTGCTTGGCTAGGACTTCCACTATTATGTTAAATAAAAGAGGTAAAATTGGACATTCTTGTCTTGTTCCCAATACTAAGGGGAATAATTGCAGTTTACGACCATTCAGTATGGTGCTGGCAGTAGATTTGTCATATATGGCCTTATTATGTTTAGGTACATTCCCTCTATTCCCACTTTGCTGAGAGTTTTATCATAAATGGGTGCTAGATTTTAGCAAATGCTCTTTCTGCATCTGTAATATAATCATGTGGTTTTTATTCTTCATTTGGTTTATGTGGTGAATCTCATTTATTGATTTGCAAATGTTGTATCAACCTTGCATTGCCAGAATAAATCCCACTTATTCATAGTGTATGATCTTTTTGATGCATTGCTGTATTCAGTTTGTTAATATTGTGTTGAGAATTTTAGCATCTATGTTTATCAGTGATATCAGCCTATAATTTTCATTCTTTGTAGTGTCTTTATCTGGTTTTGAAATTAGGATAATGCTGGCCTCATAAAATGAGCTTGGGAATCTTCCCTCCTTGTAAGTTTTTCAAAATAGTTTAAGCAGAAGTGTTAGTTCTCAGAGTGTTCAGTAAAATTCACCTGTAAAGCCATCTGGTCCAAGACATTTGTTTGTTGGGAGTTTTTTGATTACTACTTCAATTTCACTAGGTGTAATTTGTCTATTCAGATTTTCTGATTCTTCCTGATTTAGTTTTAGATGATTGTATATTTCCAGGAATTTATCCATTTCATCCAGATTGTCCAGTTTGTTGGCATATAGTTGTTCATAATGTTTTCTTACAATCCTTTGTATTTCTTTGGTGTTGGTTGTTATTTCTTCTTTTTCACTTCTGATTTTATTTATTTGGGTCCTTTCTCTCTTTTTCTTCATGCACCTGGATAAAGGTTTGTCAATATTGTTTATCTTTTCAAAGAACCAGCTCTTGGATTAATTGATCTTTTAGATCATTTTTAGAGTTTATTTTATGTATTTCTGCTCTAATTTTTATTATTTTCTTCCTCCTACTAACTTTGGGTTTTGTTATTGTTTTTCAAGTTCCTTTAAGTGAATTTAGATTGTTTATTTAAGGCTTTTCTCTTTTCCTTTGTCTTTTCTTTTTCTCTTTCTCTCTCTCTCTTTTTCTTTTCTTTTTTTTCTTTTTTGAGATAGGCCTGTAATGCTATGAATTTCCCTCTTAGAATTGATTTCCCAGTGTCCCACAGACTTTGGATTGTTGTGTCTTCATTTTCACTTGTTTCAAGGTACCTTCTGATTTCTTCCTTGACTTTTTTGTTGACCCATTCGTTGTTTCATAACATGTTATTTAGCTTTGTGTTTTTCAGTGTTCTTCTTGTGATTGATTTCTACTTTCAGAGCATTATGGTCCGAGAAGATGCTTGATATGACTTCAATATTCTTTAATTTATTGAGATTTGTTTTGTGTCCTAACATGTGGTCTAGTTTAGAAAACATTCCATATGCACTTGACATGTATGTATATTATACTGCTTTGGGGTGAAATGCTCTGAAAAATCTCAATTAAATCCATTTGATCTAGTGTGTTTTTTAATGCCACTCTCTCCTTGTTGATTTTCTGCCTGAAAGATATATCCATTGAAGTCAATGGGGTGTTAAAATCCCCTACCATGACTGTATTTTTGTTGATCTCCTCCTTTATGTACATCAAGATTTGCTTTACATATTTAGATGCTGCTATGTTGGGTGTGTAACTAGGGTTATAGCCTCTTATTGGATTGTTCCTTTATCTTTACAAAGTATCTTTCTTTGTCTCTTAATATAGCCTCGGTTTTAAGGTCTATTTTGTTTTATTTAAGTACTGCTACCCCAGCTTTTTTTCCTTTTCCACTTGCATGAAATATCGTTTTCTAACCCTTTACTTTTAGTCTGTGTATATCTTTTGATCTCAGAAGGGTCTCTGTAGGCAGCATATATATGAGTCTTGTTTTCTTATCCATTCTGCTACCCTAGTCTTTTGGTTGGAACATTTAAGCCATTTATATTTAAGGTGATTATTGATAGGTATGAATGTAGTGCCACTTTATTGTTAGACTTTTTTCCTCTTTTTTCCCTTCACTTCTCCTCCTCCTCCTCCTCTCCTCCTCCTCCCTCTTCTACTCTTCAAGCAAGCCCTTTAACATTTGTTGCAGTACTTCTTTATTCCTAACAAACACCTTTAGCTTTTTCTTGTCTGGGAAGCTCCTTATCTCTCCTTCAATTTTAAGTGATAGTTTTGCTGGGTAAAGTACCTTTGGTTGTAAGTTCTTGCTTTTTATCACCTTGAATATTTCATGCCAACCCCTTCTGGCCTGAAATGTTTCTGTTAAGTAACCAGATGCCAGTCTAATTTGTGCTCCCTTATAGGTAATTACCTGCTTTTCTCTTGTGGCTTTTAGGATTCTCTCCTTGCTTTTGGCCCTGTCATTTTAATTATGATGTGTCTTGCTGTAGGTGTCTTTGCGTCCAACTTGTTTGGGACTCCCTGAGTTTCCTAGACTTGTGTGTTTTTTTCTTTCACCAGATCAGGGAAGTTTTAGCTCATTATTTCTTCAAATAGTTTCTCTGTCCCTTGTTCACTATCTCTTGGTACTCCCATTGATGCAGCTATTGTTCCATTTCATGTTGTCCAAAATGTTTCGGAAACTCTCGTTTTTTATTCAACTTTTTTTCTGTTTGCTGCTCTGTCGTATTTTGCTACCTTGTTTCCAAAATGCTGATTTTATCCTTTGCTTCATCTAACCTACTGTTTATTCCTTCTAGTGTATTATTTATCTCAGATATTGCATTCTTTATTTCTGACTTGTCCTTTTTTATGGTTTTTCTCATGCTGGTGAGTATCCTTGTACTCATTACTCTAAACTCTCCCTCTGATAAATTGCTTGCCTCCATTTTCTCCAGTTCTTCTTGAAATCCTCTTTTCTTTGTGGTTTTTCTTTGTTTTCTCATTTTGGCTGCTTTTTTGTATTTTTCTGCCTTAGATGTTAAACTAAGAAGTTTTTAAATAGATCAGCAGTTAATCTAATCAAGCTGTAAGGCTTAGGCACCACAGGATCATGCAGAGTAATTCCTCAAGTTGGGGCTGCCACTACCCCCTGAGGCTGATGCCACTTGAAGAGGAGTACTTTGCCTGAGAAAGATGGCTCCTTCAGTATGGGGAATGACTCAGCACAAGGATACTGGTAGCTGTTCTTTCAGTTGTCTCCCTAGAGCCACAAGCCCCAGACTCCCCTCAGGAATCTCTGGTCCACTTTGCCCTCCCCTCTGCCAGTACCCAGGCTAAGTGGCTGCAAATGAAACTTTGTGCATTGGCCCTTTAAGAGGCTCTCTTCATCTCTCCCTGGCAGACAGAAACCCTGCTGCTTTTCATAGTTGCATATTATCTGGGTTTCTTTACAGCTCTGGTGCTGTAGGCTGGGGAGCCCAGCTTGCGGTTTAGACCCCATACTTCTCAGGGAAACCCCCTAGCTGCTGAAATATCCCTCAGGAACTTCAACTGCCATCTGTGGGAGCCCAGTCAGCCCTCTCATGTTCACTCAGCACTGACTACAATCTTGTTGTGGTGAAGTGGTTCCTTCTGTCTGTCCCACATGTTTTTTCATATAGATGTTTGCATATATTTGTATATAAAGGAGTATTTATTACACAAAATATCTTTTATTAATGTTGCATTAGAAATACTTTTTCTATATGATTTTACCCTCAACTATATAAATTATATCTCTTATAAATATTTATATATATTTTTTTTAATGTGCTATAGCTAAAACATATTATACTATACTAAAGTTTAGGGTAAAATATTTCTGAAAAAATAATATTATCTAAAATTATAATTATATTTAAAATATTCTGCAGTAAAAACAGAAATTAAAAATCTGAACTGAATATAATTTGCAATAGTAGAATTACATCCTTATATACTTTCTAAAAATAAACTTTTAACATAATATTAGCCTTGCCAACCTTTAACATTAGTCTACAAGTTAACCTACAGTCAAAGAAATTGTATTATAAACTCAGATATTCAAATCTAGAGTTCATTAAAATAAATTCAAAATTCAAGGCTGTGCCAGATTTGAATACTATCTTTTCCAGGCAAGTTGTTAAATAAGTTTAGTGGTTTATTATACTTCTTTTACTAGGAAGTTTTTAAAAACAGACCCTGAAGATAGAACCTATATTTTTGATAAAATATACAGAAAGAGAGAGAATTATTTTTATAGTATATTAATAACAAATGCTATTTCTTGAATACATTATTTTAAGATGTTTTTATAAATTAAGTGCTTTCTATTTTTATTTTAAATTCATTTGTGAAAATAGTACTATATCTAACTTTCAATGAAAATTTGTAATTTTTTAATTAATGATTTAGAGTAGAAAAGGATGTTCATAATATACTGATAGTGTCAAGTATAACTTTAGATATTTGAACTTGAATCTCAGTTCTACCACTACTTGATTTGATCATTTCATACCTCAGTGTCTTTGTCTATAAATGGGCAGTTTAGATTAGAGGATCTCCTCCACCTCTCCAAATCAAAATGCAATAAATATGTGAGGTATTATTAGATACATTACCCCAAATATCAATCACTAGTTTCAGATCTTCATAAGATGGTGTACATAATTTAGTTGACAAAGGTACTTCAGGAAAGCTAAAATTTTACCACTGATTCAGTTAAAATCATTTGTTCTTTTCTTGCTAATAGTTTTGAAATATGTTACTTTATTAAAACCAATATATAAGTTTTCACCCTCATGATCCATATACATCTCTTTGTTCATGAAAAGAAAACCACCGCTATTGATGGTGTAATGTTTATTGACTATACTTCCATTTCTTTCCAGAAAAAAAAAAATTGGTGCATTGAGTACCTTTTGAAATAATTTAGAGTATTTAGGGTCAAATTAAACTAATCACAACGATTTGAATGGAAACCCTTTAGCAAGAATGTAATCTATCCAGCTATAAATGTTTCAAAAGCTAGCGTGTTTTCTTAAACCTATTTTTTAAAAATTAAAGTTATGTGTATTTTAAGGGGCAAAACCAAGTAAAATGAGAAAGATGGTCATGTTTAAAGTCTCAAATATGCTTTTTTCTTTTAGGTTTGGTTTGAAAATATCTGAAGGAATGTACTTTAAAAAATAGAAAAGATTTATAGGTGTAGTCATTGCTAATAGTAATCTTTTGAATTACTTTCTTTGTCTCCAAGCACTAAAGTAATATAACTTTGACAAAACCACTTTACTGTTTATCTTTTAATCCTAAGGTCACAGAACTGAAATACTTAGATGAATCTCTAAAATGCTAACATTTCTTTGATTTATCTTTATGAAGTTATTCCTTTGGTGAAGAGAACTAAAATATGATCTGGAAATAAACTACAGGAAGATATACAAACATTTGTTATGGTAATATATATTAGTAAGTATAAAGAATAACTGGGAAGCATTTCTCTCCTGAGAAAAAAAGTGATAAAACATATGATACATATATATTCTAATTATTGCCTGTTAACTTAAAATTCAATAATATTGAAGCCTGGTTCTTTGTGATATTATATTAGCATTCTATCACAATTTCAAGCTCTTTTGCAAAATATTTTTAAATTCAACCTTATAAAATAAGAATTTAACAAGAATAATTAGAATTTTTCACTTCCCTTACTGAAAAAAAAATTCTGCTGGACTATTCTCAAGATATGTTTTTCTTACTATTTTGATTACTAAAAGCCCGAAGATAAATGGGGAATTAAACCGTCAACACTAATTTATGTTAGTTATTTGTGTTAGTTTTTGTAGATCATTACAAAAAATGTTTACATTAATCCTATAATCCGCAAGGTTCTATAATAATCCAAATAGATATGGGACACTTTAAAAGGCAAAATATAACTTTTCTGTAGCTTCTAAGGGGTAGGAGGTTGGCTACGAGGATGCGTGTGTCAGCGCATTTGTACGTTGGTGTGTGTGTCTGGGTCTGGGTAGAAGCAGAAGGAAGCAACCAGCTAGGGTAGCTGGCTTCTTTTGAGACTCAACATAAAAAGAAATAGGAAATCAGAGTAAATATAATCCATACTCCTGAAACTGAGCTCAATAGCTCTGAATCCCTCTTTGCCTTTCTTTCAGGCTTTGCTTTCTGTATTTTGTATTGAATTTATTGGGGTAGCATCGATTAATAAAATTATATAGATTTCAGGTGTATAGTTCTATAATATATCATCTGTATGTTGTATTGTGTGTTTACCACCCAAAGTCAAATTAATTTCCACCACCACTCATTCTCCGTACTTCACCTTCCTCTACAACGCCACCTTCTTTCCCTCTGATAATCACCAAGTGCTTTCTTAACGCTTGACAGAAATTACTCTTGGGAATCTATCATGCCTCTTTCTTCTCCTTGTCTTCTGAAATGCTAATCTGTCCACCCCTCCGTCATTCTGTGTATTTCAGGATACTTGAGTGTTCCTTTCCCATTGGAAACAAACTTTATACTGATGGTTCTCAGGTCTACATTCTAGGTTAGCTTACATTCTCACTATTTCTTATTTCTCTGGGAAACTTCATGCAATTTCCTACCTTTAATCATATCCTATATAACTAACTGTAAATGATGATACCCAAACTTGCTGCTTCAGAATCAACTATTTTATGTTTTAATATGAATTGTTAAATATTTGCTAAATATTCCATTTAAGATTTCTTTGTACATCTTAAAACCAACTTGTCCCATGCCCAAGTCACCAATTTATACTCTCCTTACACTTTTCCTTTTGCATTCATTGCAAGTAAAACATTTTTAACATTCATTTATCTGTATAATAATATGTTTATTATTATTAACATGTTATTTTTAACATTCATTTATCTGTATAATAATATGTGTCTACTTTGTCCTTTGATGTCCCAGTGCTATGCACAGTGTCTAGCAGAAAGAATATTCTTAAAAGTGTTTTTGAATAACTGAATTAGGGTATTTTAATATCAAATTCGGCATTGGAACCACACAATTCATTGGCATTCACAGAGCACCATAGATTTGCTACAGTTAATTGGAAGTATTGAATATTTGGGATTGTTTTGCTCAGGCATGCATAGGCCTCAGAGTGCTCCAGAGGAAAAAAAATCATTGTATTCTCTTTAAAACCACAAGCAAGTAGTTATGTCCCTATGGGGAAAATAACCCCTCTCCTGCCTGTCAGGGAAGGTGCTAAGAGACTTAAATGAGATAATTAGATAGGAAATAATTTGAAATATATAAGGGGCTCTACAAAGTCAGGTTGTGTTAATTAATATAAAAATTTTAAATTATATGTAACATATCCTTATTATTCCTTATTAAGTTTTAAAACTAGCATGATGTTAATTTTTCAAAATAACAGATCAAGTCAGTGATATTCAATCTTTTTCATCTTGTGGCACACATAAAGTAATTACTAAAATTCTTTGGCACACCAAAAATATAATTTTTGCCAACCTGACCAAGAAAATCAGTATAATTTTGATTCATTCATACTGGGTGGCTATTGTTACGTTGGCTGTTATAATTTTTTTTTTTTTTAATTCCAGATGGCTATTGTTGGGTTGACTGTTGTCATTTTTTTTTTATTTGACAATCTAAAGGAAAAGGAGTCAGTACTCTTGACAAACTAGTCAGGTATAGCATATTTTTAAAATTCTTGAGGCACCCCAATGTGCGGTGGCATACTGGTTGAAAATTGCTGGATTAAGGCAATGTTTTTAAAATTCTTTCATTGTTTAAACATATTCATATAAATGATAATATGTTTGCCTCCTAGTATAACCAAAATAATATGCTTTCTGTAACCCTTACAATAGTGTTGCAAGAAAAAACTTAGGCATGCTATTGTTCAGAAGAACATATTCTTGATATCTAAACAGTGTTTGCATTTATTTGTATATTATTTGCCTTGTAAGACACTTGACTTAATGATCCCATGTAGTTTAAGATGTGTACTTTTAACTTTTACTCAAGAACAACAGAATAGATCATTTTCTCACTGTGTTTTCAAGAAAGATATATAAAACAAGAATAAAGGAGTTAGCCTCAAATGGATCTGGTTTCTAGGTAAATAAAGGAAAAATGAACTGTATTCTCATTGCCACTAATCCTTGTGATCCTTATCACAGCTTTCTGAAAATTCCTGAGCTGTAGCATTAATCTCCTTGAAAAGGAGACACTAAATTTACAGTGTATTTTGCATGTTCCTATACAAGTCTTGAATGATGAATTTCACTGTCTGAGTGAGGTGGTTTACCTCAGCACATAATTTCTTATATTAATAACCTTCCTCCCAGGAGCTGAATGACCTTCTATAAATACAATTCCTTCTTTCAATCAAAAAATTAAAGCCTGTAACCACCTTGCAATCCATCATCCTTTTTACAGGCAATTGTCAAAGCAGAAAACAAAACATGTATCCTCAATCCTCAAACCCATGTAATGTAAAATTATGCAGCCTTCTGCACTTATATAACATGGATATATTGAAAATTATGTAGCATTTTGTATTCCAAATCAGTTCTATTGAGTGAATTCCTATTTCTAGTGAGCCATAATTTTCAGAGCCAAAAATAACCCCTTTCCAAAATCAAAGGCATCCTAAAACAATAACCTCCTGAATGTTTGTATATTTTCAATCAGTCTTTTAAAAATGGCTTTTCATATGAATGCCTCAACGATTATGGTGAAGCCAGATTATAGGGTTTCTTGGAATCTTCAAAACGTCCATTTATACAAAACTATCTAAAAGTGAATCTCAGTGTTCACAATGGGGCCTCTTCCTCTTTGAATAAGACTGATGTATGTGTGTACTGAATTTCAATTCACTATGCATAAAGACCCTAACATATATACTCAGAAACTGGCATAAATTCTTAGTTCAGCTTGAAAAAAACCTCTACCAGAAAAAAAAGCATAATCTTAGAGCAGATACTAGAGTTATGTTAGAGAATTCTCTTGTAAACTGTTGGTTAAAAGGTCTCAGCTAGTTGCTATATTTTCAAATTACATAAATTAGGAATATTGGATGTGTTTTAAAATTCAATATTCTTAACATCTTTTAATTACAGTAACTATGAAGCAGATACCATATTTACATAAGAAAGAGGATGTTTTTTAAAAAAAAAATCATAAAAAGATTCAGAATAGCGCTCTGTGAAGCAGACAGCTCAATTATCTTGAATAGCTGTGGTTGGTTTATCCAGTTGACAAAACTATGGTGAAGTGTTATATTCATCATACCTTGTTCTCTTATATTAGGTAAATAATTTTGATTTTTCTAAAACTATATAGATATTAAGCCAATTTTAGCATAAGTCCTAACAGGGTTAAAAATTGCCACATGAATACACACATACATATTACAGGAATATATGCTTTGCATAAAGCAGAAGCAAAACAGGTACTCCAACCAACTGGAAGAATTAAATGACTTAATAAAACATAGTATCTCTCTTTCAGAACCTCAGCTCATGTGTATAAGAAGTAACTTAGCACAAGGTAGGTTGTTATGTGAATGCTTCCTCATCTGAGTGCAGTGGAGGTAAGTTGAGTGATTAGCATCACATTTAGAATTTTAAAAAATGATTGGCTATTTCTTCTTTACTTCAGGAGAACTACTTCTCTACCTTCTGTTATGAAGACTTCCTCCTGCCCCCCAACTGAGGAAAGTGAGGAAGACTTGAATTTCTTTTCTGAATGTTTGGGAGAGCAGTCTCAGGGAGTGCTAATAGGCATTTTCTATCATTAATTTTCATGATTCTACAGGGGATGTGTGGGAAGGAAGGTAATGGGAGAAATTAATTTCAGCAACTCACCCAGAAGTAACTTCCTTATGTTCACATCCTCTATGAGCTTTTGGCTTGAATAGCTTTTTTGGTGGACAAACATTGCCACTGCCTCATGCTTGGAAAGTTCTGGATGTAATTGTCTGTCAATGATATGATGATTTATAATATAATGCAATCTGTTCCTCTGCTAGTGCTGCAGATCTCTTTAATCTGCCACTCTTGTATTAGATATGAGGAACCTGACAGTCCTCAGTTTTACAGGTGATAACAGCCAATCAAAATACATCTCCTTTCCATCCTTCTCAGGAAAAGGGAAATGTTATGACTAGCTATTATTGTAATAGTCATGTTTTTCTAACTCCTTTATTTTCTTCAACTTAAATTACCTTCATTATAGTATTAAATGTTAAAAAATAAATAGAACTAGTAGTGTATGCTTATTACTTTTTAGTTATATTTTAAGAAATATTCTCCCAGCATCACTACACTATGCAAAGAGACATACGGACAGAGAGAGAGAGAATATTCACGCCCAAGTCAGAAACTAAGGCTATAACATCGTTAGTGTATCATGATTCAGGTAACTGAAAATTGTACACAAATATGAAAAGATTATATCACTGGTGAGTAGATAAATTATTATGTCTGTTACCTGAAAAGCAGAAAATGGAATAATTCATACAATTTCTTCAGATTCACAAAATTAATATTTAAGATACACTACAGTTGGCTAATACACACAGCAGTTGTATAATTGGCATGTTTGATAGCTTATTATATGCATCAAATCTTGACTATAAAGAATAAGTGAAGTGAGAAAAACACAGTGCAGCACATTTTTCAGTTGGGCACATCATATGTGAGTTCTGTTTTATAACACTTATTTCTGAAAATGTATTCAAATATTTTTATTTTGTCAATTGAATAAAGACTCCATGCTAACTGAGACATATAATAATCTAGCTCAATAAGATTGGGGCTATTTTAATTTTCAAGTTAAAAATAAAAGCTTATGTTATACTTAAATGCCCCGGCCAGTGTGGCTTAGTTGGCTTGGTGTCATTCTGCAGACCAAAATGTCGTGGGTTCAAGTCTTAGTCAGGACACATGTCTAGGTTGTGAGTTTAATCTCCTAGGTTGTGGGTTCTGTTTCCAGTAGGGGTGCATGTGGAAGGCAGCTGACCAATGTTTCTCTCTCACATGGATATTTCTCAGCCTCTCCTTCTCTCTCCCTTTTCCTCTCTCTAAACTCAACTAAAAAGATAAAGCTTACACTTACAGGAAACATTAATTATTATGTTCCAGATTTAGTTCTAAGTAATTCAAAAATATGATTTAAAAAAATCTTCAATGCATCCAATAGCATGCATGCAGTCTACAATTTCATTTTACAGATAAAGAAACTGAGGCATAGAGTGATTAAGTAATTTTCTGAAAGACACAAACTAATTGGTTAAAAAGTACAGATGTGAATTATTTGCCATAGCTATAGGGTCCAAATATTGGTAACTGTACTCTTCTAGTACTGCTTTATTAATGAGGGTGAAGTGGATTCCAAAAATCAACAGAAAATTATTAATGTATCTTCACAAACATTTCCATTTTAGTAACTACAGCCTGTTTTATGCAACTATTGTCTGTTTAGTTTTAAATATAATACATAACTTATCAATAAAACTTAGTGATTTCATGTTCAAAAGAGGTTTAAAGATATGGGATCCTTCTGTTTTATCTAGTTCCTGCAACGAGCTTTCAACCATAGGTCAAATTCCAAAAACACACAATCATGTTGGCACAGAATTAAAGCAGAAAGCAGAAATGCCAAAAAGTCTAAGTGACAGAGAAATGAAGAGATAGCCTATATCCTATAAGACAACCATACTTAAATTTTATTTTATCCATAAATATTTCACCACTGTCTACTTACTCTTTTATTCAGCACTGGTTGTGAACTTACATGTAACTTGTATTATTTTAAAATTTTCTGGAAATTAGTTTGGGTGAGAACTCAGTCGTGGCCACCGATCTATGAACAAGTGGCCATAGATTTCTCACAAGAAGTGCATCATTAGAAACTCCGGTACTTAATAAGCCACTATTATTAGCCCCCATCAAATAAAATTGCTTGTTTTTAATTTTAAGATGTATTTGTATCTTATCTCAGAAAGTCCTCAAACCCAGATAAAATAGGATTGATTTAAGGACAGTATATTTATTCTTTCAGGTAGTACTTCTTTGAATATGATAAAATATTGCAAACATGTCTTACTGTTTGCAAATATATTAATCAGGTAAGCATGTGCTTTATGTAAAGAGAAAAATCTAAAAAAATATATAGTGTCTGTATACATATTCTCAATCAACCTTTTTTTATAATTAGACCTGAGTACAGTGTAAAGGTTTTGATAATCTGAGTAATGCTTCTTAAAATGAGATTCTATAAGTATTTAAATGTACTAGGGAAAATCTTCATTTAAAAAAATCTATAAGAAATTTTATTACATACTAGTAAAAAAACAATCATAAATATAATCTGAAAAGTATATAATCAGTCCCATGAATATCTTGAAGGTTATATTATTAATACATAGATGAAGAGAAAAATATTCATACATGAGCATATGTATTATACATACATTAAGTATGTACATATGAAGAAAACTAAAAGAAAAATATACAGATATGTTAAATATTAAAAGAATTGCACCAATCAGACTTAAATTTTTGATTGGCTGGTATAGTTATGTTATTATTCAAGTCTAAGGTTTTGGATTAATAGAACACAATACCAAACAGCAAACTGGCACACTTGGGATAGAGCACATACCTCACAAAGTAGCATCAATACATAAATGAATGGGACAGATATAAACATAATTTTTTGTAAAAAAATATTAAAGATCTCAGCAGATGACCTGAAATTGTCAAGTAAGGAATAGAAAGGACATAAATCATAAAACTAAAGGCATAAATGGCACCCAAAAAACTTTAAATCTATCCTCTGTCAATTAGATTTGATTACCCATAATTTTATGTGGACTGAGAAATACAGTGTTAAGATAGATAAATAGATGATTGTTCATTCATAAATTTAAAAATATGATTTCTAAATATTCTTTGCACCAATCATTTTACTTTTTAAGATGAAAAATTGCTTCTAATTATGAAAATAACCCTTAAAAGTCTTCTTTATATTTGTGTCTCTCTACTGCATTGTTAATTAGCACCTCAGAAAATGTTTTCCTTAATTTCATACAATCACTTTATATTTGGATAACTCTATATGTGTTCCTTTGGAGCCCTGTGTCTAGGGGTCACTGTGCACAGATTTCTTTTAACCAATGACACTGGAGTCTAAAAGTTTGTTTTTCTTAAACAAGTGCTCAGCTTCAGTTCCCTGTTTATTTCTGAGTCTGAGGTTAACACAATTATGTAGTCATCAATTGTTACTTGTTGATCCTCTACTTAATCTTCAGTCAATTTTGTTTGCTCTCTCCTTCTACTTACTACACATTTAATGCCCCTGCGATTAATAGCATATTTGGCTCCTTTTTAAGTTATGTATATTCATTTTATCAAATTCTTTATTACATACACATGTATTATGATATAATAATATGCAATACAATAGATAATAGTATAAAATATCTTCCTAACAATTTTCTATGATCATTCTTCAAATAAATCTTTGTCTCTAGTTATGGTAATTTAATCATACATTCTTAGTAGGGTTTATTAGTTATTATCTACACATAATAATCTGAATAAAACAGCAATGGCAATGGTAATACCTAAATTACAATGCCATGTTTCCAAAGATTCTTTTGCTATCTGAATTATATTTTCCCAGATAAGGTGCCATTAACCAACACAATGAATTTCCTCTAGGAAACCAGTCCTTCATAGAGCTTTAGCATAGCAAGTGGCTCCCCACCTTGTCTGAGCAGTGGGGAAGCAGGGACTCCTTAACTGATTTATCCTATTCCCTTTCTTGACTACTATCTAGTACCTGAAATAACTAACTAAATGAATAAATCACCACTTTTTTCGTTGTCTCTTTTTCCTTTATATGAGTTAGAGATTTTTGAAATACCCTCAAAAAAAATCTCACCATATCTCCAGTAATTGCGCAGGATACCCATCACTCCCTCCCTCTCACACACCCTGTATTGATAGCTCATACTATGTCATTGGGCTCTCAATCCAAACTTTTAATTTTCTTCTAATTTATATCATTTAACTCTATTGAGTTTTTCTCTTGTGAACTGTATTGATTAATATTTGTATTACTATGTTAATTAGCTTTAGGTACCAAGGGTGATATCCACAACCAAGAACCAGAATTATCATTCTGGAATTACACTATAATAACATTGGCATGAGTCAGTCTTTCCTGGAGACTGCCCAAGAATATTTAATTATTGAGGTGTTTGAAAGATCATTTTGTGAAACTGTTTCACCACCAAGGCAGTCTGTTAGCTACATCACAGCACAGGTAGTCAGATCAATATTATGAAGAAGTTTCATTGTAATTCCACAAGCATTTACCATATACTTACATGTGCCACACACTACAATTGGCTGTGTTGTTTTGGAGATAGAGTCTTTATCTCATAAGAGCTAATTTTTAGCATATTGAAGTGATGGAAAAATCACTGAAGCACAATATAAAGATTTTCCTGAGAGAAGTTCACATAAGAGTACTAAAACAGATTCACAGGACTAAACTAGGAGAGAATATTCAAGTGACATTAGGATGACTTCTAATGAGAGGGCTCTGAGTATCACAATTCTCCCTTGACTGTCAAATTTCTTTAAGAAATAGAATGAAGTCTACATTTGGGGAAATGATCTTACCATTTCCACAAGAGTTGGAATGGCTAGTTTTGAATTTCAGCTCTGAATGACACAATGCAGATGAAGTTTTCAGAAGAGTGACTGGTTCTTAGTACCTAGTTTGCCAAGCCTGCTATGACAAAGTACCACAGACTAAGTAGGTTAAACAGAAATGCATTTTCTTACAATTGTGGAAGGCAGAAGTTCAAGATCAAGGTGCCAGCAGGGTTGATTTCTTCTGACACCTCTCTCCTTGGCTTATAGCTGTTCATCATATTATTATATTTACATAGTCTTCCTCCGATATATCTGTCTTACTCTGTTGTTCTTATAAGAGCACCATCCATATTAGATTAAGGCTCATCCTCATGATCTCATTTTAACTTAATTACCTTTTAAAATAGCCCACACTCATATTTTGAGATACTAAAGGTTAGGATTTAAACATATAAATTTGGGGGAAACATAATTCAGCTTATAAGAACTGGTAAAAGCACATTTGTTAGCTACAAAATAAAATGAAGTAGCCAAAACAATCACCATCAATCAAATTCTTTAATTTGAAGTCATATTTGAATTTATATCTTCCTGTGTCCCTGCCACCTAGAAGTAGAGGTAGAAAATGTTAGGAGAGAAAAGCATATAGTATTTATTCTGTTCACTTATAATCATATGGAAAAAAACCCATGAGACTAGCAGCCATTAGCCGTGAGTTTCTTTTCTGTTTGCTATATTTGCTGGGTGGCCTTGGAGGTCAGCTATTAAGGTTTCAGTTATCTCATTTTTAAAATATAAAACTTGGATCAGTCTTCATTGGCCTATATTCTAACAAATGGAATCACAATGATTATGAGCACGGTAATCACTTATACTACGTATCTAGTACAATGTTCATACACTCTACCTGGCACTTTGCGTTCAGAATTTCATGTTTTCACAACACTACCCAAGGTGAACATTGTTATTTCCACTTTTCTGATATGGAAATGGTAGCTCAGACTACTAAAGAAGTCGTCTAAAACCACATAACGAGGAAATAAATGGCTTTGTGTTTCCACAGTTCATGATATTCCCTTATCAGGTTGAAGTCTGTCATGTCTGTCTCCAGTTGCACAGTCATATATAGTAAAATATATATATGTGTGTGTGTGTGTGTGTGTGTGTGTGTGTGTATGTTTAAAAAATTTTTTTGGACAAAGAATAATTTCCATACTGAACACATAAACTATAGAAGATGAATCTGATATTTTAAATGCATTTAAAGCAGATTTACTTCAAGTAGATTACTATTTAACCAAAGAACAATATTGGTTTCTGTTTCTTCTTTACTATTATACACAAAAATATTTAAAGTCATGCTATTAAAATTATAGTTACAACATATTTTGGTCAGAGCCCTGGTTGGTATGGCTCAGTGGATTGAGTGCTGGCCTGCAAACCAAAGGGTTGCTGGTTTGATTCCCAGTCAGGGCACATGCTTGGATTGTGGGCCTGGTCCCCAGTTAGGGGTACGCTAGAGGCAACCACACACTGATGTTTCTTTCCCCCTCTTTCACCCTCCCTTCCCCTTTCTCTAAAAATAAATAAATAACTTCTTTAAAAAATATATTTTGGTCAAATTTCACAGAATAAATCTTGATATTTTTAGAACAATATTTACTAAATATTATGACTAGTAACCTCATATCCTATTAAATCTTACTCTACTATTGAATTAAAAAATTCATATTAACTTGGCTTTTTATTTTTACCTTTTATGTAAAAATATAAAATTTTGTTTTAGTAGATTAAACTTTGTTCTATACCATAACAATTTGTACACAAACATAGTCATGTGATAATATACAGTAATGCACCTTTTAGAATATGTCAGTGTATTATATATTTATTTTTTAATATTATCTAGTCTTCACCATCAGAGAAATATTGGAACATAATGAGGCAGAGAATTTTCACATTAAGTATATCATTCAAAAATCTTCATAATTTGTGGTAGTGAAATAAATAGAAAATTGAAAGAGGTACAGTATTGTGTTTCACCACACTCCTAAGTGACGTATACCCTAGTCTGTGCCAAAGTTTGTCTCATATTCTCACACTGTTAATTGACAGTTATCTGGTTAAATTAAGAATTTTTCTCTGCTTTATGATGATCTATATTAACAAGAAACCAATTTTCACCTTATGAAATATAGGTATTGTCTTTTAATCTGAATCATATTCCTGTTATGCTCTAGCCTTGCAGATTTTGAGAGAACTACATCAAACCTGTGATATGTATGCTTTTATTTTACCTAAAAGTAAGATTATTTAGCATTCTCCTTTCATTCCAAGGATAGAATCACTCCAACCTGTAAACCACTTATAACTTCAAAGATCATTTTGAGTAGTTTTTACAAAATGACCAAAATTTATTTCCTCCATTGTTTCTGTTATAAAATCTCTCTCAAGAAGAATAATTTTGATCTAGTACTTTCCTATGCCCTGTCAGTGACTGGAACAGCAAAAACTTCAGTTAAAGAATATTTACAGGTGAAAAATGACACTTGAAAAGGACACTGCTCGGTTTCCCCTTTCAGAGCTCTGTTTTCATTCCTTGTGGCCTTTGATCTGTAAACTTAGAATATCTAGTGTAAAAGCCAATGAAGAAATATAAGTGTGGAAATCTTATGAAGACATCTCTAAAAGATTACTTCATCTGACTACACATATATCATAAGGATTATGAGCAATTGTCCCACTGTCATTCCTCTATTAACGTTCACAGTCATTAATTTGGGGGGAGGGCAGAAAAGGTGGAGCCAAGTCTAGAAACATACAAAGATGTGCTTTGGAATATTAATGATAGCTTATATTTGACAAAATGAAGCAATAGCATAAATTTGTAAATGCTATCTGCTTTGATGTATTCATCAGGCCGCCCCCAGCCCCTCCTGCCAAGATGAAAATGAAAAGGTACAGTGAGAAACCAAACAAGGTTCCTTTTTATGACAATGACCTCCATATAAGAAGCACACATACAAGTGGTGAGAGGAAATGTGATTAAACTGTCTACTAGAAACCTTTTAAGGTTCTCATAAAAATTGGATGTGCAGGAAACACTTGGACAATGCATTAAGTGGCAGCACACACTGAATGTGCTCAGGGTTTTAAAATTTTCAAAAGGGAAACCTATATTTTCTGCCCACATCAACTAATGTTTTCCAGCTCTGCTTTGTTGAGTGCAGCACACTGAACTCCCATCCTACCTTACTTATTTCAAAACAGAAATCAGCTTAGAGCTTTGTAGAAATTAGTTATGAATAGAATGTTATTTAACTTTTCTTTATATAGTTTAATTTCAGTAATAAATATTATTTGTATTTTTCTTTTTTGTTTAGTATACAAAGAATATATAAAAAAGAATATATGAAAATGTTCTCAGAATATATGGGGTCTACTTAACAAACTATTAAGAATGAGAAATAATAAGAATATGGCTTCTAAGTATCTCAACCTACTCAGTGGTTTATAAATATATCACTGAGGAATCTTGAGAAAAAAAGAAAATTTCTGTGGTTGATCAGAGGGATTCTGCTGTATCCCTCAGGAGAGTATAAATGAATGTATTAGATATATAAAAATACTTTTTTAATGAAATTAATGAGTTTTAGAGGGTGGAGACAAGCAAACACACATACACACACACACAAAGAAGTCAAAGAGAAAAATGTTATCACTTATTGAATTTCAAATGCATTGTATTTCCAGTGCTTTCAAGAGAAGAAAGCACCAACCAAGCAAGTCATGTGAGTTTTCTGGTCTGTAGGTATATACCTGAAATAGAGAAGTTTCTTTTGTCTAGTCTTTAATGCCTGATATTAGGCATTTATTTTATCCATGTATGTATATTCTGATTTAATACTAGTAATGATTTTAATTCTCACGCAAATGTTTCCAGAAGTGACAGAATATGCTTATCATCATCCCTCTCTCCACAAATATTTGACTATGTAGCAAATCACTATAGAGTGACTGAGTTTACTTGCAATGACAAAAATAGTTGAGTATTAAGGTCAATGTATGATATGTATGTCTATGTGTGCTGCCTTTTGTGTAAATGAAACATATTGCTGCGAATGGAGTATATGGGAGATTAATGAGGTGGGAAGTCAGTAGTTAAGCAGACACAAATATTAGTACTTGTTGTCATACCAGGAAGGAATTGTAGTCTCTCTTTCTGGAGACCTCAAAGAATAATTCATGATTTCTCTTGAAAGAGTGGCAGAGCACTCCTGATTCATAGAATGTAGAAGCCTTGAGTAAAATTCTTGGCTCTCCCACTAGCTAGGTATTTAATATTAAAGTAAATTCACTTAGCTTTTCTGGGTCTCAGTTTCTTCTTCCATATGATATCAGTTAGCTAAGAGCATCCTTTCAACCATCTTTCAGTCCTAAATCTTTTCAAAGAAGTTAATTTTCAAAATCCTTTATATTTCTTTGATTTCAGGGTGATTTCTAAAATATTTATGCTATAACTGTAAACTCAGATGAATATTCAAAACCCACATCACAAGCAAAACAAGAGAAAAAAGACTTCTATACATACATAATTTATAGAGCATTATGCTCTAATAGGCAATACTCACTTATAAGAAGAAAAACCACTTCATTGACTTCAGAAAGTTAAAAACCAAACTTTCATTTCTGTCCAGGCTTGAATGTGTAAATACCCTATTTTTTTTTAGAGTGGACTTTTAAAGCTCTTTTAAGTTACATATTGCAAATTCAGAATATAGTAAAATTATAATGTTGTAATTGAGGGAAAATATTTCTATAAGACCATTTCTAGGATATCTAATAATGTGTTAACATTTAGAAAATAGCCAATTGTTTGGAAAAAGTAAAATTTTGCATTCATGTACAAATATGTATTTATATAATGTGTTAATATAGAAACAGTTAAAATAATTATATTTATTGAGTTACTAGAAAACATTCTTTAAGATTCTATATAAGAAGTATATTTAAATAAAAATTGCTTAGAAATATTGTATATGGTTTGTATTCTGTCACCCAGAAATCTGTAACACTCAATTACACAGTAAACTAACACAATGTTTTTGCCTTTTTAGGTCTTTTTAGGCCTTTCATGTCCTGAACTATGTGTCATTTCTTGTTGCATATCAGTCTCTTCTTGTCAGAAAGCAAAGGGTCTCTTTCTTTAATAATCTACAATCTAGAGTGCCTTTTATCTATGACATCAGTATATTTTCAGCAATGTCAACAAATATAGTATTAAAACATCATTTTAAAGAAAGTATGTCTCTTAGTTTCTTGGTCCAATAAGATAAGTAATTGTTTATAAAAATCAACAGGAAAAATTAAGATGACTTTGTCAACAGTATATATTACCATGTGGTAGATGGTAGTCTTTTGTAATCCAAATAATACAGCCAAATTTGACACCCACTGAGAAAACCACTTTCAAGATTTGGTACTGCTACAAGAGTAAAGTAGATTTATTTAGACCCCAGTATCTATATCAGGAATAAGAACGCCCTGGTTGATTCATAAGTTGGATTTATAAAAGTATTTTACTCAACCCAGGGTAAGAGATATTTTCAGTTGTTGTTTTCCTGTCAAGACAAAATGTGCCGTTCTCCTGTTTAGAATTTCAGCAACTGAAGTATCAGACAAACAAGGCAGAAAAAAGTATCATCCATCAAATCTTAAAATCTTGTGAAGTGTCTTGGATTCTATAACTATTAGTTAAAAAGTTTAAACTAATTTGCCTCAGTTCTATTTAAACATGATAGTAGTTTTCATGTGAAATATTCAGAATCCAATAATTTTATACAGACATAAAAGCTAGGCAGAAAATATTGGGGTAGAAGAGACATTGGGTTTCAGTTGAACTAAGTAAGGAAGATGAAGATCTGCTTACAATATAATCACCCCAATGAAAAGTAATCACTTTTAAAATGTTAGAAATTATATAAATATGAATCATGGTTGACAAACGAATACACTCATAGTACCTAAAGCTTGTGTGCCCACTGCCTGCCTTGCTATTGTTACTCAATCATTCAATTTGTCTTTGACTCAGGTGAATGGCTTGACAATGTGGCATTGCATATATTTCACTAAGTTGACATTCAATATACAATTGTCTTCACCAATCTATGCCCTGTAGAAAAAAAAGTAAACCTTGGTGAGTCATCTGAGAAAAAAATAGATAAAGCAAAAGGCATAATAGTTCTATGCTGAGAGGATTTTAGTGAATATTTTATAATGATAAAATTTCCTCTTGAAATTTGTGCTCAATTTTCATGTTTGTATTTTTATACTTCACTAATTTATTCAGTTAATTTTTGTTACTTGAGCATTTAAAGTTTGCAAAAGGTTTTCAAAGTTGTTACTGCATTGAACTCAGTGGCCTATGTGATTCCCTAGGTATATTGCAATAAACTGGGTGTACCTTTTACAAATGAAAACACAGTGACAGATGGTACAGATAACATGAAAAAAATGAGCTCTGTCAAGATGAATAATTATTATTAACTCCAGTGAAATAATAGAAATCAAAATCTTTAGTGTGGATAACAGTTATATAACAGCTGTGTGGTGCATTGTTTCAATTACAATGTAGACCTTAACAGAGAAATACCAGCAAAATAAGTATATTTAACTAGAAATGAATTAAGAAAACAAAAACAAATATCATGACTTAAAAAGAAGAAAAAAAAGATATCCTAATGCTTCCAAAGTTAGAGAACAATATTTTAAGTATTATGAAACCTTCTTCTTGGTAAAATTAATATGGAAAAGCATTCTTTGGGTCTAAAATGATACCTGGAATCTCCTAAGTATCTTATGCAAGTTTTTGTTTGAGGTGTTAGCAGACTCTATCTCATATGAAATTTCTTTTTTTTTACAGAGTATGTATGTCACAGTTTAATATTAGGGATCCATTAATCCTACTCTTAACCATTTTTCAATTTGACAACATAATTTCTAGTATTTTTCTGAGCTTCAGTTTTTATTTGTTTTGTTTTCCAATTAATACTCTGGGTCCAAAAACTAGGTATATGTAGGGAATAATTATAACTATTTTAATATATATATATATATATACACACACACACATATATATATATATATATATATATATATATTTAAAGGCATATTGGATCATTTTTGAAAGAAAAAAATTACGACTATGATGCCATCATCTTAGGTGACAAAATTAAAATTAGAAATAGATCTATATAGACAAAAATTATGGGTGAAATTAAAGTAAGACAAAATAGTACCTGGAGAAGAAGTCTATGTACACCGATATAAGATACCGAAATTAATACTTGGCTTTTTCATTAACTGGCCATTAAATAAGTGAGAAAGAGATAGCAATAACAATAACTGAAGCAAAAATTTCTTTGAATTTATAGACAGCTGAGTTTGAACTGCAATAATTGTTTTTTTGTATTTTTAGAATACTTTCTGTTTTTTTCTTAACTTATTTTTTAACAAGGGTACTTTATTTTACTTTATTTTTATTTATCTGTTTTTAGAGAGAGGGGAAAGGAGAAAGAGAGGGAGAGAAATATCAATGTGTGGTTGTCTTTCACGCACCCCCAACTGGGGACCTGGCATGCAACCTGGTTATGTGCCCTGACGGGGAATCAAACCAGCAACACTTGGTTTGCAGGCTGATGCTTAATCCACTGAGCCACAGCATCCAGGGCTTTACAATGTTTGTTTGTTTTTTCAAGTTAAAAACAGTGAGTTCTGAAACAAGATGGCGGAAGAGTACGTGGAAGCTACACTAACCTCCTCCCAGAACTAGTCTGGATTTACAACTTAATCTTGGAGAAATCATCTAGAATAACCAACCAAACACTAGCTGGAGAGAAGTCTTATAACCACGGAGAGACAGAAAAGGCCGCTACATCACAACGTGACCAGTAGGGAGTACGGAGATGCAGAAGGGCTGGCTGGGATCACACGGGTGGCAGCTGAAGGGACTGAGAGACAGCTCAGCAGCCAGGGGTTCCCCCTGAGAAGGGCAGGGTCTAAACCCCCAGCTGAGCTTCCCAGCCTACAGCAACAGAGTGGAAAGTAAAATAGTATCCAGCTGAGAAAAGTGAAAAGCCACAGGGATTCTTGCTAGCCGGAGAGAAATAGCTGGAGAAAAAGAACTCTTAAGCGAATCACATACGAAAATATTTGGGCCCTCATTTACCCTGGGGTCAAGCAGAGGGAAGGCAGAGAGGACTGGAGACAATTGGGGAAAGTTTGGTGTGGTGGCTTTGAGGGGAGAGCTGAGGAGGCAGCCGACTGGGTCCTGGTGTTGACTCATCCCCAGTGCTGCAGGCAAACCATTCCCCCACCTCCAAGTGGCATCAGCCTGAAGAGAAGCAAAAGCCCAGCCTATAGGAATTAAGCTGCCACACCCACGGTCCTTAAGCCTGACAGCTAATCACAGATTGGATAGATTAACAACTAAAGAAGTCAGACAAAGACAGTAGACCCCTGGAAGTCTCCAACAGGCTGCCTAGGTCCAGACTGGTACAGGATCTGATGCCACCAGGGGCAGATCCAGGAAGTGCAGATCATTCTAAGAAGCACCAACAAACAATAGGAGTCACAAAAACGGGGAGACAGAGAATCAAACCCCAATTGAAAGGAAAGATAGAATCCCCAGAAATAGTGCTAAATGAAATAGAGGGGAGCCAACTATCAAATATGGAATTGAAAGCATGGATTATGGAGAAGCTCAATGAGCTCAGCGGAAACTACAAAGAATTCCAGGGAAACTACAGTGAACTCCAGAAGAACTATAAGGAACTTACTGAGAATTATACCAGCATCAAAAAGGACATGGAAGCTATCAATAAGAGCCAGGAGGAAATGAAGAATACGATCTCTGAATTGAAGAACACAGTAGAAGGAATTAAAAACAGGCTAGAGGAAGCAGAAGATCGGATCAGCGAGCTGGAGGACAATGTAGACAAAAACTCACAGACAGTGCAACAAAATGAAAAAAGACTGAACAAGACTGAAGAGGATCTAAGACAGCTGGAGGACAACATGAAACGTAATAATATCCGTATCATAGGAATTCCAGAAGGAGAAGAAGAAGAGCAAGGGATAGAAAACTTCTTTAAAAAACTAATGACAGGAAACTTCCCTAACATGAAGAGAGAAAGAATCATGCAAGTCCAGGAAGCACAAAGGGTCCCAATGAAGATGAACCCCAACAGGCCCACTTCTAGACACATCATAATGAAAATGACAACATTCAAAGACAAGGAGAGAATCCTAAAAGCAGCAAGAGAGAAACAACTAATAATATACAAGGGAGCTCCAATAAGGCTATCATCAGATTTCTCAGCAGAAACACTACAAGCCAGAAGGAAATGGCAAAAAATATTTCAAGCAATGAAAACCAAAGGCCTACAACCAAGAATACTCTACCCAGCAAGGCTCTCATTCAAAATGGAAAGTGAAATAAGGAGTTTCCAAGCAAAAGAAGGCTAAAAGAATACATCTCCACCAAACCAGCATTGCAAGAGATGCTAAAGGGTCTGCTTTAAGAAGGTGAAGAAACAGAGAGACGGAGAGGAACACGAGTACAAAGGGGGAAAATGACAATGAATAAGCACTGAAAGAAGGAAGGAACTTCTACCATTTGCAACAACATAGATGGAACTGGAAAGGATTGTGCTTAGCGAAATAAGCCAGGCAACGAAAGAAAAATACCTTATGCTATCACCTATTATGGGAAACTAATGAACAACACAAACAAATGAGCAAAATTCAACCAGAGGTATGTAAACAAGAAATAAACTAACAGTAACAAAGGGGGAGATGGGAGGGAGAGAATGGGGTAAGAAGAGGAAGGGTCTAGTCAAAGAACATGTATAAATGAACCATGGACATGGACAACTGGGTGGGGACTGAATGTGGGAGAAGGTGGGGAATGGTGCAGGGAAGCAAGAGGGGGAAAAAAGTGAGACAACTGTAATGGAAACTCAAACAAAAAAAATTTAGTGGGGGAAAAATAAAAATATCAAGAATGGAAATGCAAGTTCAGTGAATATTAGAAGGACAAGGATTTTCCTTCACACTGTATATTTTTCTACCTATCTGATCCCTCCAGAGTTTGGCATCTAAACAAGTAAGTAATGACATAATTTCTTTGCATAAAACTAATAAGACCAGTTGTTAATAAATGTTTTTTTGACTAAGACTTTGACTGGAATGCCATGCCTAAAGGAGACATACTTGGGCTCTGGTTGTTACCAAAAAGCCCTGAGGAACTGGGAATGATTTTCAAAGGTAATAAAAGCCCATGAGATAGAAGGCCTGGTACCTTGGTTGGATGCACGATCCATGGCAATCTTTCCAAGGAAGGAATGAAGGATGTTTTCCTGAAAGATGGCTAGAAGGGACCTTAAGGCACAATGGAAAACCAGAAGGACTTGGAAAAGACAGGTGTTTACAGGCAAGGCTGAATGCCAGGTATGTGGTTCTGCTTCTGTGCTCTGAAGGGCAGACTGAAGGTCATCCTAAATGTTCCTTGCATAAGTTCCAGTAAAGCAGAACTAAAGATCATAAGTGATCACTTGCTGCTCTTGTTGTGTTTATGCAAATGAACACGATAAATTAAAAATGGACTTAATGCAGTCCCTTTGATGACAAGGAGGGTAATCTTAGGGAGAAAAATCATGATTCAAGGAAAATCACAATGCTCAGTGGTAGATTATAAAGTAGTGCAGCTAACCGTCTTTAAAGTTTATCTTCATTTAAAGTTTGTTTTCATTTGAAAATCAAACTATGTCTGTGGAATTATCAAAGATGCTTAATTTACAGGCAAGAGGAATGTTAAATGCCTTGCAACTGGATGTCTTTCCAATAAGACAGTCCTACAGATTTAGAGACTTGTTTGTGGGTTATGTTACATAAATTAACATGTGTTTTCTGTTTTCAAAGGGCATAAGCCTATGATTTCATTGCCTGAGTGATTGTCTGTACGTATAGGCCTCACCTAATCCTGTCTGCATCGCTGCCTCCTGAGACTCAATGGTTTGGCTGAACTAAGTGGCTGGGTTGGTGAAGTATGGGGTGGTCTGTGGGCTTCACTTTAAAACTGGTTTCTCTTTTCTGTCCTAATGGCTTGGACAGAAAGAGCCCAGAGGTCTGAGAGGGGGAAACCTAAATTGTTTCCCTCAGCCCAAACTAAGTATAATGGGCAAAAGGGTTTGGGACTGGTGAGATGTGCCTAGCACACCTTCCTCCAAAGAAGCCCTTCTTTTCCCTAATGTGGGGCATTGAAAAATTAATACCTGCCTTTTGTCATCTAGTGGTTATGGATTGAATGATGTCTTTTAACCCTGTTGCCAAGTCTGTTGCCTCCAGAATACAACAAGGATGCCAGCCTGTTAAATCAAGCATACCATTGTCCGGGGACAGCCAACCGACCTGAAGTCTGCATGATCCTTCCCCATGTGGGAAGGCCACCCTCCTCTCCACACCCCCACTCTTATTAGAGATTTCTAGACCCAAGGGTAGGTAGGATGACGACCATGTCCAGCTTGAAGCAGCTAGAGGAGCTCGAGACCTTCGCCCATTGTCCTTTATAAGATCATAAAGGGTCTTAAGTCTGAGAGGGAGGGATTGTTATTTTTTATTGTTAAAATAATTATTTATTTATTTATTTATTAAAAAAGAAGAAGAAGAAGAAGATTATATGAAAGGGTGAGGCAGGAGAGCTTGTATGTATGACCTATGGGCATCGACTTGAGGAGGGGAGATTGTTGGGGGAGGGGCGGTGCTGGGTGGAAGGGAGCAAAGGGGAAAAAATTGGAACTATTGTAACAATATAATCAATAAAATATACTTACAAAAAAAAACCTGATTTCTCAGACAAATTTCTTAATCTCCCTAAATTTTAATTGTGTCATCTGGAAAATGAGAATAATATTTATTCTCCTCAAGGCAAACCTGAGATAATTTTAAACGACTGTTTGATATATTTTTGATCTCACTATTGTATATTGTATCAAAGATTGAATGTCCTATGGATCATGTTGCATAAACCATTTTACAAAACTGTGTGGTGCACTATTTGGGAAGACAGAATGATTTCTGTTTAGATCATGTAAATTTATTTTTCTTAAGCAATAAGACTACATATATAACATTTGTTACACTCATTATGGTTCCCAATATATTTTTTCCAGTTTTATCATCTGTCTTTATTTGTCAGATACATGTAGTAACATTTATGGCTGCCACAATCATTTTAGAATATGTATAATGTGCCAGACATTTGACTATGCATTTTACATACATTATCTTATTTGGTGAGCACAGAGGCACAGAGACACTATGGGGTTGCTTGTATTATTGTATTATATATGCGGAATTTTAACTTCAGTAAAGTTATTTAACTTGCAGAGGTCTGCAGATTAGTAGCATCAGTTTTCACATTCAGGAATGCCAGACTCTAAAGAACATGCTTTCAACTTACCTGAAGTTGATACATATAGAATGGAAAATCAAAATCAACCTACTTTGTCCACATAGTACTTATCACTATTTGAGGTTATATATTTACCTCTTTATTCTTGTTACTGCCTGCCTGCAACTTGTTTCTAAGTTCCATGAGGACATAATATATATTGCTTACTAGCCGCTTTCTGCCTCATCCCTGGTAGTAGAAACTCAATATTTACTGAATAAACATGTAAATGAGTAAGTTTCAGATGGAAAATTGTGCATGGATCATCCCTCAGTGCTCAGAAATCATGGCTCATTCCTATGCTTCAGAATAAATTTTATGAAACCTTTATAAGTGGTAGACATTTCAGTTTTCTAAACTAGTGGCGTCCTGGCTTTAACTATAAGAGACAATTGGAAGTTAGATTAGAGGTCCTCAAGCATAATTCTGTACCAGAAGCATAATCTGTTACTATTAGGACAAATGAAAGATGAAAGCATGAGTAGGATTTCTTTGAAATGATCATAGTTACAATGTTGAAATTTAAATTAAATAATTTCTTTTACATTGGTAAGCCAGAATAAATAATGCATCAATATTTAAAAATCATAGAATTAGAATACAGTGAAATTTGCAAGATGTAATAATCTATTAATTCTGCTGCAGTGCTTTAGATATGGACTTCTGTGAAACTTAGAATTATGACTCTTTTTGAGTGGAGGATCGTGATCAAATTTAAGTACAAGAAATAAACTGTAGCAAATCCTGTAAAAACTGCAGAAGCCACAAATCAAAATGTAATATTTCCATATGATGATTGTTCGATATTTGGAAGGTTCTTTTCAGTAATTCCTAATTATATGTAGAAACTACTGTTATTGATGTCATCCTCTTACTACTGTTATTAATGCCATCCTTTTAAATAAAGGAAAGGGAATTTTATTTCCTTTTTTCTTATCTTCTCTCTCTGTCTCTTTCACTTGAATCTCATCACCACAACCTCATCAAGAGTGAAAAAAACCAGGAATTTATATTTGTTAGATTAATATTTTTTTTATGCTTTACTTTTGAGGAGCATGTATATTTGTTGAGTCTATGTATTTATCTATGCAAATTTCACATATTTAAATCATTAAAAGAGATATAAAACTTACATTATGTATATATTATTTATTAATTATGGAAATTATTTTAGTTTATTTTTATATTAACATATAATGTCAGAAAACATAAAATGGGTGGATTTATTTATTTAACTGACATGATGTTAGCTACGGTAATATCATATATTTTGCTTGTTTAGGAGGCAACAAATTTGAGTCATCTGTTATGTATAAGATTCTTTGTAAAACAAAATAATTTATGATAATTACAAGAAATCTACTTCTAAGATACTGGATTTTTAATAAGTAAATATTTTATTTATTAATAATGAATTATCATGAATCAATCACAGGATTCAGTCATGTTTAACTAATTAGAAAAATAACAGATTTATGAATTGTACATGTGTCCTAGACATATGATTGCTTAATATAAACAGAAATCTCATAGGATAATTTTCATTTTTTATGATAAATTCTAAAAAAAAGATACATTTACATGTTTATATAAGCTGAAAATAAAATATACAGATATTAAAATTATAAATAAAAAGCTGATAAAAGACCAGAAGGTCTATGTAGTGGTGGTACTTAGACTATAATCAGATGATAATATTTATTTTTTAGAGATGTGAATTAATATCTTTGGGAAGTGTGGGAGGACTATATTGTTTCACAATGCCTTTTCAATTTTATTCATAACTTTTAAAAATATTTTAGCATCCTATAAAATATTTTTATTATATGCTTTGGATTTGGAAATTAATTATAGTTTTTAGATAAAGCATAATACACAGTTGGTAAAAATGAAGAATAAGCATGCTTGTAAGGAAAACTAAAAAGGACAACAAATTATTACAATTCAACCTACAATTTAGTTTGTATAAAACTTAAATGTTTTACATTAAATCTTTATTTTATGATTTTCTTTAATTAAAGTGCATTTTCAATTCACTGGTCCAAACAAACTGGACTAATTTAAAGCCAGTTATTCAAAATTTCTCAACATCTAGTTTTAAAAGCATCTGATTTCTAGCCATAATCATCCTAGCACTCAAGTTTTTATTGTTTTGATATTTTGGTATTGTTTTCTTCAAAAACATCATATTTCTCATAAGTAATTTATGAAACCAACAACTAGTTTCTGCATGTATAGAAAGCGATTTGAAGTGAAGATAAAAAAAAAGGTTAAAAAATGCTTTCTGAAATTTCTGATATTTCTTATGTTAGTAATCACTATCATTAGAGTGTTCAAATGATTCTGTGTAGTCTATATCTCATGTTCAACCTTTGAATAATAAAGAGGGCCAAGAAATGTAATGAAATGAAAAGAAAAATCTACATGTTGAACTGCTAAGTAAATATATTTAAAATAAGTTAATTTTCTACAAGAAATGTTTTTTAATTACCAAGAAAATAAAAATCCCACTGTACATTATACAAGAGTACACATAGCAAAAAATAGTACAAAAATGGCTAAAAAGAGAACAAAGAGGAAAAAGCATTAATTGTCTTAGTGATAAATTTTTCTCTTATGTATTTTTATTCCATTACAATCAAAACATGATACTTACATGCCACTGGGGAAACATATTTACACGTTAATTTCCTTTATTTTTCAGGATTTCAGAAGCTCTTGGGAACAAACTGACCAAATTATGAAAAAAATATTCTTCTCATTCATAGGTCATATTCTTAAAGAGAAGTTTTTATAAATGGTATGCTTTACCTAGTAGTGGATAAACCACGCAAAAATTCAAAATAAAATTACAATTTTACTTTTGATAATTTATGACTATAAAATTGACAGCCCTCATAATAACAAATAGATATATCCATTTTACAGACAAGGAAACCAAGAGTTAGAAATAGGAGCTGTTAGTACAAACTTTACTGCAAAGATGAGCTAATAAACATTTTTTCCTCCAGAAAACACTCCCAAGTCTGAGTGTTATGACAAGAATGGAGATTACTACAGTACAAGGCAGAAGATAATTGCCATTAGAAAGATGAGGATAAAACCCCAAAGAGTTTAAAGAACAGTCCATCAATGCACCTTATTTAATTTTTTGTTGGTGGTAGACACAGGTATTGGTCAGAAAAAACTTCATGGAGATAGATTTAAATAAAGATTAAAGGATTGGACTCAGAGGGTTGAAAACATCATCAGCACATATTTGGAGGTGGAAAAGTAGGGGACCGTTTTACAGAGAAGAAGAAATAATTTAGCTTGCCGTGAAATTAGGTTATGTTTAGCGGAAACATTTGAGAAAATTTAGAAAGGCAGATCAGGGGTGAAATTGTAGATGACTATGCATAACCAGGCTAATGTGTTTATGCTTCTGGAGGGGAAGCAGTAGGGTTAGAGGGCCAACATAATTAAAGATACTCTTTAACAAGGTAAATCTGCCTTCAATGAGATGGGTGAATTGAATATGAAGCACTGAATGAATAGGAAAGCCAAGGAGTTACTGGAACTACCTAATGTATAAGGAAATAGAATATCGTGGGCAGTAAAAAATAGGGAAAATTGATGTGAGAGATATCACAGAAGTAGAAATGACAAGACTTTTTAACAAATGTTTAATAAATGTGGAAAGAAGAAGGCTAATGGACCTTTCAAAGATACTTTTGTAAGTTGAAGCTGTATGACTCAGAGAATAGTGGTGACATTGACATAAATTGGGAATTTTGGAGAAATGGTTGCTTTACCATATGCATTTGAACATGCTAATAGTTGTCTAAAGACTTCAAACTCAATAAATGTTAAATTAATATTTACTTGGAAAGAAATATATATAGTTCATAGTGGTAAAGTTCCTAGCATAAAGTAGAAATTGAATTAGTTTCTGGTGATTAATGACTGGCCACTAAGCCAAAATAACAGTTAAGAATGGAAAAAAGCCTTTTACTATATGAATTATTATAATTATCTATTTCCCTTTTAATTTTCAAAATTATTCATGCCTGCTCTTGGGAAACAAGTTGGAATGCAGAATTTATATTTCAGATCCAGATTTATATACCTCTTTCTTTTTGCTTCATTCTTCAGTATCTATTGTAATGCAAAAAAAATAGTATGCCGTCAACACCTTATCATTAATTGTAAGCTCTCTAATACAAAAGCATATTTAGAATGTTTGGAAAAATTAATAACAAAAAGCAAAAAAATAGGTAAATGTTTAAATATTTATTCCAAATATTAAAATGAGTGGCAAATATTAACAGTTTGTCAAGAAAAAATGTTGTATTCAACTATTAAATAATAAGATATTAATTAATTGATTAAATGAGGGCCATGTTTTTAAGAATTCTTCCCCAGATTTCTATAATTTGAGAGTGTGTTTGAATGCCTCCTTTAATTGTTTTCTATTTTTTTAATATATAATCATCACACTTAATTACTAAGCCTTTTTAAATATTATTCAGCATTTTAGGTTTGAAACTACACAGTAGTGTCTATTTTTGCATAAAAAGTTATGTGAAAGCAGCCAATTTAATCATGCATATAAGCTAAATTAATGCCTCAAAGAAAAAAAACCACTTAATCTTTTCAATTATTTCATTCGATAAAACACATAAGTGTACTAGATTAGCTATATATGCCATGAAGAGAGAATTCTGAAGGTGAAGTGACAAAAGCTAGCTGGATTCTTTATTATGTATTTTTCTCTTTATGTCTGAGAGAACTGTAGCATTTATACAAAACAGTATTTTCTTTTTAGGTGTGTATCACAACTATCGAAGGAAAGATGGCATTTCCAGACAAGTCTTTCATCCTGTGACAGCTGAATTATTCCCTTTCAAATATGCTAAAACAACAGATTTTCTTTTGTTCAAGGCCTTACATCATCATTAAAGAGCCTTTTAGAATTTGTTCCAGTCATCAAAAAATGCAGAACTAGGAGAGAGAATAAACACTGAGGTAAGAATATCACACCATCTCTTAGACAGGATTCAAACCTCTGAAAAAACATGTGCAATTACAGAGAAACTTCTCACTGTAAGCAGCAAAGCCAAGGTCTTACAAATAAATGGAGTAGGCAGCTTATGGGACCTGATTAGAGGGGCAAGCCAGATGTTTCTATCTAAAAATATCTCTCGCCTGTTACCTTTAGAATTTATTCCTTTGCATCTTGGAGGCTTTTTTGATCAGCAAGAGACCCCCATTAAAATGTAAATACTCCTGTGAGATGCAGAGCCTAATCTTTTATCAACTATCATCTTAGTGCACTAGTTGGAATGAAACAAGAAATAGAATAGAGTTTTGGAGAAATGAGTAGAAAACAAGATAAAGGGGAAAGTGATACTGGCAGGAGAGAAGATTTGGAAATAGGAACTCCTCCATTTCACAATTCTGCCTGGCACCAGTTCTAAGTAAGCTGGGTGCACATATATGAAAAAAGAAAAGAAGACACAGAAAGGCTCTTAGACTCAGAATTAAAATACTATTCAAGCAACTTTCAACAATCTTAATTTAACAGAAGAATCCAGTGGTTAGATTAGAAGGCCTTTGGGTTTTGACAGATGAAAGTTCTATTAACTTTTTTTTTTTAATAGTAAACATTTAAGTAGTTCCATTAGCAACTCCAGCTTAAGTTTTCTTGAAAGGGAGGCAGAATCAATCTACCCAGAGGTGCACGAGGTAAGGGGGTCACCCAGGAGGCCCCCAAAGTCACTGACTCCACTCCCCATACCCAGTGGCCCAGGAGAGTGAGGATTGGGCTAATCAAATGTGAAGAGGGAGAAAGAAGATGCATAAGGAGGGAAGTACAGGCCCCGGGCCCTCCCTTTGTCTGCATGAAGGAAAGGCAAGAGCAGCAGACTCCCTGCACGGAAGGTCTGGAACTACATATTCAAGTTTCAACCCAATTATTCAGAGGGAAACTGATGAGCCTCTTTTCAACTGTCTTGTATTAGGAGCCCCTCCCAAGTGGTCTATTCTCACATCTGTTCTCTCTTTCCCATTCTCCATTCTAAATTCTGCAGTTCAAACCCAAGTTCTGAATTCTAAGTTCTACCTTCTGGGTTCCTGGTTTTGGGTTCTTCTTCCTGTTCCATTTAGTTTTCTGTTCCCAGATCCTTTGCCTGAATACTTCTCGCCTTCCCTTCCCACTCCTTCCAACCTTTTATGTCTTCTCAAATTTCCTGGTAAGATTGTTCATATCCAAGTTACAGGTCCCAGTTATCACCATGGAAAACCCCAGTGTAGCTCTAGTTGTACAAAAGGTAGCATGTGTCTCATGGTTAGAGGAGGGCTGGGAAGAGAAGAGGTAAAACCGGACCAGGCTCTCAGGAATTCCCTGGTCTCCACTGGGCTACCCACTTGCTGGACAGTCTGAATCAAGTCCCTCCTGCTGGGGAAAAGCCTAGAACTGCCACAAGAAGTAAAGGAAAACCCTCAATTTAGCAAAGGCAGCAGAAAGTCCACCGAATTTACCCAGAAAGGCTTATAAAGGGGAGCTGGAAAGATTTTATTAACTTTTAAATAACTATGGAAACATTAGTAAACCTCAGTAAATAAGATTATCACTTTAAATGGAACACAGTCTTATCTACCATAGGATTTTTGTAAATATTAAATTAGATTACGTATATAGTGACACATAATATCTATATATGAAAAGAAAATCAGATTTCACCAATAACTTAAAAAAAAAATAGTAATGTATGCTCCAATTTAATCCACAGAATTCCTTCAGAAGTTGGCGGTCATCTTTCCTGTGTCTGTGACAGCATATAGCATTGGAGTAAAATCAAACAGAAGATCCGAATATAGATTCTGTCATTTAATAGTTGGGAGATTTGTGGCACTGTGTTTATTCTTAAGTGTCCATCAGCAGATGAGTAGATATAACAACTATGGAACATTTATACAATGGAATACTACCCAACTGTAAAAAAAAAAAAAAAAAGAAAGAAAGAAAGAAAAATTACCCTTTGTGATAGTATGATGTATCTGGAGAGCATTATGCTAAGTGAAATAAGCCAGTCAGAAAAAAACAGATACCATATAATTTCACTCATATGCGGAATCTAATGAACAAACTAAACTAACAAGGAAAATGGTGACAGATGCATAGATGGAGAGCAGGCTGACAGCTGGTAGAGAGGGGAGGTTAGCAGGAGAGGGATTGAGCAAAAGGGAAAAAGGACTCAGGGACACGGACAACAGTGTGCTGATTGCTGAGGGGAGGGGTATAAGGGGACTAAATGGTAATGGAAAAAATACGATAAAGATTAAATTAAAAAATAAAGAAATGTTAATTTCCTCATCTATAAAATCATTATTGTCATGCTATGCCCTATAGTATGGTTTTACAAATTTGAGATAATTTATGTAGACTATCTAAACTGAGGAAAAATATTAGATTCATAATAAATTGTATTTGTTTCTGATATATTTTATTCTTAGTGTTATTACTTAAGATATTAGTTTTTGTTCTGGAAGACATATTTTTAGTTTTATATTAAGTCATTCTATATATTTGGATTAATAAAAGGTTGTCCTTTTAATATATAATAATCATGAGTGGTAGAATATTAAAATATAAAACAGGTGACCATAGGTATGTATACACTGAAAATACTTTCCTCGAAATATATCTGCTCAGCACTGCTGGGACTTAACAGGAAAAATAAACACTCAAGACAGGTGATCATGTGAACTTTTTAAAATGATTAAAACCATGTGAAGGGCTTAAAATTGTCTACTTAACAACAAACAGCTCTGCTTCCACAGCTATCTATCCATCCATCTGTCATATGGCATGGGACAGGTTTTCCCATTGTGTATTTATTTTTTTCTCATGACTAAGGACAGCTGGTTGAATGTGAATTTTCTATGAGATACACTTAACCTCTGGCTCGTAAGCAAGAAAAACATTGAATTTTATCATTTAGTTAATATTTCTCAACATTTACTGCATGGAAGTTATTCTTTCCTGCCATTTCTTGGTTGTCTGTAAAGTCTTAGTGCACAGTGTGATGAGCATTTAACTTACAAAGCATCTAGGCCAGCACCACACACAGATTATTCACAAATGCTTCATAAAGATGAAAAATTCCTTTTTAAGTATCTATTTACTCCTCTATCTCTTTTTTTTCACTTCCCAGTGCACCAGATGTAAATACCATTTGCTTATGATGACGACAAATGGTATTACCAGCGAGCAAATGTATAGGGCCACAGCCCAGTGTGCACAGAGCGGCAGTCTCCTAAAGCAGCCTGGACTGAACAGTGTCTTGGGAAGATGATGAAAATGAAATATATTTCACTTAGCCACAGGGAGTTTTCTTTCGCATCAGAAAGAGAGACTGCTAACATAATTGAACTCATAACTTCAAACAAGAAATAAGCAGCAGTCACAAATGAAACTGTCGTCAAAGATCCTGTTTCCACCCAAGTGACCTGGCTGTCCATTTTAAATGCTGGAGGAGTGCACTGGGAAGAAGAGGGCAGATACGTATGTCTGAACAAAATGTTGTCCCTGTGTCGTCATTTCCTAACAGAGTCAATATCTCTAATGACACGGACATCAAAACACCAAAGCTAAGTCAGCCAGCAAAACCACACAGAATCGATGGAGCTATCTATAATTTCCTCGTTGAACTTTCTGTAGCATTTGCCTAAACAGGGGGGAGTTTGGGGTTATACTTTCCTGATTACAACCTTAATTTCCTTATTCCCTTTTTATATGTAGATACAGTTTCTATCTTCTAAGTGCCTGCGGGGATCTAGCTGTTTAAAAGAAAATGTCAAAGGAGAAGGTGAATTTGTATGTTAATCCTCTCCCTATAAAATAAACATGGCATGTGTTGTAATTATTTCTTTCATCTGCTGCTAGAGATCATTTTAACTAAAATAGGGGTGAGCATCTGTGCTAAGGTAAGCAAGCTGGCTTTCTTTACTAAAGGCCTGGTAAATCTGCATGTTGTTGCTGTGAATTTTGTTGCATCTTCTAAGCCAACCTCTAGATGTTTCTAGAGGTAAACAGCTCACGTGGTTGTGCACAGGCCAGTTTTTCCTCCGTGAAATACCAAGATGCTAACAGCATGTGGAGCATGAATACTTCTCCAAGAAAAGTACAATAGATTGGGGAAAGCACCTTGGGCATCAATTGATACAAATCCTGTTTCTCTATGTTTAATGAGTGATGTTCAACCTCCTATAACTACAGCACTATCCTAATTTTTCAGCTGATATTTCCCACTATGGTGTTATTTGACACCCTTGAAGAAATGCTTAAAAATTAATGTAATTTAATGGTTTCTTCCAAATACAGGAAAGTACCTAGCTTATTACAGGTGCTCTAGAAATATGGTTCTTGTTCTTATGTTGTATTTTTTTCTGATTCATCTCATCCAAGATAAAATCCTTCTCATAACAGAGTGAAATAGTTTACCTAGAGAAGATCTAGTAATTGAAGCCAAATACATGTAAAGTATTAAGTGTAAGGTCACAGATTTAAGAGATTTTAATTATATGCTATAACTTCCATTATATCTTGGCCACTCAACACAAATATATACATAAAAACATGTGTGTAAGCACAAGACCTTACAAAGTTTCACTGAAAGAAAAATCACTAATATGTGAAAATATGTTTTGTAAAAAACTTTTATCAAAAGACACTACATTAAACCCATATGCCACAATATTGTAATTATTTATTATATGCTCTCTCTAGCAAGAGACTGTGTAGAATTTGTTCATCCTTACACCCCCAGGGCCTACGATGCCTAGAACACAGTACCTGCTCAAAAAAAAAACACTTGCTCAGTCAAATGACTGAACAGTCCCCTAGATCTCTTACACACAAGGTTAGTCATTGCAATATAATTTTATATGTAAACTATATATGCTTACATATAAATCTATCTATCTATGTCTATATCTATACATACCTATTCCCGAAATGCATTAGCAAATATTCTAGAGTATAGACTAATAATTGCAAAAATATTACACAAATTACTTCTAACTGCATCAGTGTCTCCATCTTTTCCCTTTCATCTTCTCTTTTCTTGTCACAAGACAATGCTCTACCTTGCACCCACTAATAATAATGGGAGTTGGTGTTACTAAGTCCTCATGACTTCTCATTTATCATTTCCACTTCCCATGCCAACAAACCCAACATGTAGTTAATGTTTGAAGAAGCTTTTCTCACAGTAATTTTACCTAGGATTTCTAGCATATGTATTTTCTTCTTGAGTTCAGAATTCTACTGGACACGCTTTCATTGTAACAGAGATAAGATGATTGATTCATAGAAAATCAAGTAAAACATGCTCTATTTCCTGCAGAGGTACTGGGGGGAGGAATAATAGTCATGTTTACTTCACCTGTCCCCTTTGCTTCTAACTGGAATATAGTAGTGTGTCAGTTCAGCAAAACAACTAAAAGTTCAGGGACACATGACAATTAGGATGCCTCTCTTGATAGCACAATTTGGACAGAGCAAACATCAAGTGAAGAAACCTCTGGACTGACAAACTAAAACAGTGTGGTTGGGCAGCAGCAGTGGCCAAGTATCAGGAGCTATAGCAACCTTGAAATATCTACTTAACATCTCCTTTTGCTGCTAGCCCATGCCTTAGAACACTGTGACTTATGACTCAGTCTGTGTATACTATGTCGTACATATATAGTTATATATGTACATAATTATGTCTGTATATAGTCTATATATAATCTTGCAACATTCCTGTAAAATAAAAACAATTCTCTCCACTTCATTAACAAAATAGGTATTCAAAAAGGTTAAATCCTGTATACAAGGACACCTGGTAGAATTGTAGAAACATTCAAACCTACACCAACTACTCTGTACTCACTGCACTGCCTTCCACATGTTGTAATGTAACTATTGGATAGGCTGAAACTGATGGATAGAGCAGTCTCTGGGTTGTTGGAAGAGTAAAATAAGCTTGAATGATCACTGTGACACATCAAGAGGACTGGAGTACATTAGCAAACGAAACTTGGACTCCTCTGTGTTGACTCTGCTGAAATCTCTGAGCTATAAATTATAGCAGATCTCAACTCATGGACCCCACCCATGTTTTCAGTATGAAGTGAAACATGCACTCCAGCACCCTCTCTGTCTCACAGGCCAAGGGCACCTAGATTAGGAGAGTCCTCCTAAACACCCTCACATCAGACGTCTTGACTCACAACTCTGACTGCTACCTGTCTTTCCTTGATCAATAGTGTCTCATTGATCTGATTATTTCCAAGCCCCTTATCAGGTTAAAAATTATATAAGATATTAGAATTAAGAGGGAATTAAATAGTCACTAATAGAACTTTGAAGGGGATTGGGAAATGAAGGCAAAGAAAAAAAGGAGAGAGGGGATACAGTAATTAATTAATGAAAAATTTGGTCATCCAGCTCCATGTTAGGGTTTCCAGTGATAGTAAACTTGCTCTCCAAATGAGTTATCTCAATTTTTCGAAACTTAAGAAATAGTTGTTAACTTACTATTCAAATAAATAAAATCTGCTGAACTCTTGCACCCAAACACTGGATATGAAGAGATTTCATCATTCCCTCCTTTTTTCTACTGAGAAATAATTAACCTATAACATTATATCAGTATAAATTTTACAACGTACTTTGATACATGTATATATTGCAAAAGGATTGCCACAATAAATAAATATCTATCACCACACACAGGTAAACTGTTTGTGTGTGTGTGATGAGAACTGCTAGAGTCGACTCCCAGTAACTTTCAAATATACAAATCAATATTATTATTAAGTATAGTCACCATGTAGTATGTTACATCCCTAGGACTTATTTGCTTTATAACTGAAAGTTTGTAGCTTTTGACCACCAAATGCTTCCTTTTTAAGATTCATCAAGTACTATGCATGCTTGCATGTAAGGTGATTTGTTTTTCCCAAAAAGCTCTCTCTCAGAACAAAGGAACAGACTATGTTGAGCCTCTTTAGAATTCTTTCATGTTATGGGCCCTGTTTGAGGAACATCAGTCTTTGAAAACACAAATCAATTTCTGTTTTGAATGCTTACAGAAGTAAACTTTTAGAAGAAATGGGAGTACAATTTAATAATTAGTCCAGGGATGAACTAAAATCTGCAAGTGTTCTATATAGCTTTATAATGACACATTTTAAAGACCACTTCAATTATTCAAGAGAGAAATGTATCTGCTGTGGCAATAGAAACATACACCTAGGCAATAATTGAAAACCTAATTGTTCTCTTGTTATGCAAATAAAAGGACAAAAAGGCTGGAGGTTGGGCTCTGTTACTTTTGCTCTCTGAGTCACCCTTAGAACCCATGCCTACAGAAGTGCCTGTAGGCTTGAAGGTACTCAAAATGAATTTACTGGCTTAAGGAATGAGTGGCTATATGATTAACTGTGGCTTGAAATTAAGATTTCTAGTGAGAACATCAACTTCAAAATATACCAATTTCTAATAAGTTGAACATGGAGATGCATTAGTCCCAAGGTGGTGGTTACTGCCAATAATCTGGCTTAAATTAAGTTCTATTTTTTTGTGATGCAATGTGATATTGAAAATGCAATAGCTGTAATTTAAATACAAGTAAAATTTTGATGATTTTTATATTCTCACATATTTATATATTTAGTTAAGTCATTTTTTGTTTGTTTGTTTTCAGGAAAAGAGAAATTAGTTTTAATGGGGTAGCATTATAGTATAGTTTATGAAGAATTTAAAGTCTTGGTTTCTGAGTTGTGTCTCTTTAAACCAAAACTTCTATGTTTCCACAGGGGATATTCATAAAGCATCACTTTAATTCACCCTAAGATATATCATAGAATAAGGGGCACACAGAATTTAATGTAACTGTGCTTTGTAGCTTGGTACTGCATAGAGTGAGGTTTTTATCTCCCGTATTTTGGAAGCTGTATGCTGACTAAAGTAGCTTAGAATTGCATTTGCACTTTGGCAGTCACATCACACTGTTGACTAATATTGAGACTTTCCACAACTAAAATCCTAACATCTTTCTGACATGTGCTGATAAGCCTCATAATCCCCCAAACATACTTGGGCCATTAGCTGCACTGAACTCTATCTTCACCCTTACTTTTGTCCAGCTTTCAAGATATCCTTTGAACAGAGTACTACACCTCCAAGTTTCACACAATCTGCAAATGTGATACCTATAAGAATTCTATGACAATACTAAAGTTTTTGATAGAGAAAGCAAATGAAGATGCATTCATTGGGTATTAAAAACAGATCCTCTCCTAAAGAAAGAATAGTCAGAGGTGTTAAATACTTCAGAAGAATTGCTATGGACTGAATTGCATTCCCTCAAAATTTATATGTTGAAGCCCTAATCCCCAGTGTGATGATATTTGAAGATGGGACTTTTGGGAGATAATTATATTTAGATGAGGTCATGAGGGTAAGACCCTGGTGATGGAAACAGTGCCTTATAGGAAGGGACACCATAGAGCTTGCTGCCTCTTTCTACTCCATGAGGACAAAGCAAGAAGGAAGCCATCTGCAAGCTGGGAAGAGAGCCCTCACCAGAACCATAGTACGCTGGTACCAACTGTAGACTTCCAGCCTCCAGAACTGTAAGAAAATAAATGAAGTTGTTTAATCCATCTAGCCTATGATATTTTGTTATGGAAGTCCAAACAGACTAATACAAAGGAAATGAAAAGGAAATTGTTGGTAAACTTCAGAGGATGATGGATTAATATGATACAACTTATAAGATACTGAAAACATGTTATACATCATCCAACTGGAGAATTTTGGCTCCATATTACTAAAAATATGACTGATGTTTAGAAGAGGAATAATTATCAATGAAGATGTGTTTAATTTTAAAAGATCTCCCTATGCTAGAAAGCAGTAGGAATAAAAACATGAAAACTGATATAATAGAGGAGGTCAGTATTGTTGAAAGAGAGCAACTGGTTGAAATGCGAGCTAGTAATGGAAAGATAATCCTGAAGATGGAATATTGGAACTGGAGTGTTTAGAAAGTTGGAATGTGAGGTGAATTCTATGAACATGGAATTCTGAAACTAATTTCACAGGTTGCAAATAATAAGATCAAAGAAAACAGGAACTGCTCCAAATATCAGAATAGTCAGGAAGTAGAAGTGACACAGCAGGAGATTCAATTGTTCAGTTTTCATGGTAAGCCTCAAATTGTATGGAGTTAGAGATAAACAGAGTAGAGAAAGACGAGGACTCAATAACAAGGACTTAAGTAACTATAATTTTATAAACATGCACTATATAGCAGCTAATATTTAAGAACCCATATTTATTTTCTCGTTCCAAATAAAAATTTCTCCATTCATTTCTTTTTCCTTACAAGTGCAACTAGGAGATGCTATTCATTGATTTTTTTTTTTTAACGTTTTTGTTCTTAGACTTTTTCATAAAATGAACTGAATCTTCTGAGAGCATTTCTATATTAAGCACAGAGCTTTGCTGCTGTTTCTAAGCTCAGCTAAACATAAACAGGAGCTCTCCCCATTCACACTGAAGTGTCAGTCAGAGGACTGCCCACGTTAGTGAGGTGGCAGTTCTCTCTACAGAGGTTTGTCATGCTGCATTTTATACCTAGACATGTTCTTTTGAAATGAAACCATTTAAGTTTGCCATCATAGTGTCTGACTAGTTTTTCTTTGGAAACTTAGTGTTGTCTCTATCCCAAATCCAAATCCAGTCTTTGTATTTCCCTCCACTTTTAGGACTTGAGTTTTAAATGAGCACTTACAAGTGATCCAATTTGTGGAAAGTTAGGACAAACTCTATAGGAAGAGTGTATGTGGGTTAATGTAATTTTAAATAACAAATTTGCATCCTTAAATATTCAAAGAATCATGAAATATTTAAAGCATAATAAAAACACCTATTTGAACATAGTATTCTTCACATAACATGGGGTACATGAAGGTACATATAGAGGCTGGCACTAGAGCCTCCAAAAGTCTGAAATGAATACTATAGCAGGTACCATGAAATAAGTATGATTTTAAATTTTTATAAAAAAATATTCTATATCAGTCTTTTCTATAAAGTTTTCTGATAATTGTACAAGGGCATTTTTCAATAAGGAAATTCTTAATATGTTTGGCCAACTGTAAACTGCACATAATTTTATAAATATATATACCAATTAAGAAATCATTTAAGTAAAAAAGATATTCTTTCATTATAAGAGCTAGAAGAACAAACTAGATTATCCTTTTCTTGAAGTCCTCAAGTCTCAATTAATGAAATAAAAACAAGCAGTTTCTGAAATGTTTGACTATACGTCAAAAGTTTTTTATTGTTTCTGAACCCATTTACACATTGAGGGTCTTTATATCATTTTCTTAGTGACTTAGTACTCTGAAAAACCATTTCACAGACTGGAATGCTTATTAGGGAGTTACTCTGACATGAAGAAGCATAAAACAGACTTCCAGCCAAGACGGAGACCTAGACAGACATGTTGCGTCTCCCTCCACAACTAAGAAGGAATATAACTACCTCAAAACTAGAGACAACCAGAAGTTCCAGAAAATCAAGCTGCATGGAAGTCCAACAAACAAAGATATAAAGAAGAAATACTCATCCAGACAGGTAGGAGGGGTGGAGCCAGGGCAGAGAGGACATGGTGCAGTGCTGGCAGCAGTGGCAGGCTGGTGAAAAGCGCAGTCACATGTTTTAAAAAGTCCGGAGGGACACCTGGGGAACACTCCCAGCACCAGACCAGACCACACAGCTCATGGTCCCAGTGCCAGGGAAAATAAAGCCTCATTGCTTCTGATTGTGGAAACCAATGGGGTTGGGGCGGAGGAAAAAATTGCTGGTCTTTCAGCAGAGTCTGCTTGTTTAAAGGGTCCCCACAGCCCTAGAACATCCACAGACCCATCTACTCTGGGAACAACAGCCAAGGAAACAGCTAGAGAGGTGCCAGTCCCATACTAAGTGGGAGAAGTGCCTGGAAAAGAGGCGAGTGCTGAGCAAGAGGCATTGTTCCCTCTCAGGCCCCTCCCCAACAAACAGCGCCACAATGTGGTGAAATGTGTCACCCTCTACTGATGAATACCTAAGGTTCTACCCCTTAAAACATAACAGGAGCAACAGCTTTACCTTAGACAAAGAGGCAAACAAACACAGGAGCCTGTCAAGATGAGGAGACAGAGAAGTATAGCCCAAAAGAGGGAATGGATCAAGGTTCCAGTGGGTGAAATAAGTAATGAGGACATGGCTAACCTAACAAATGAGGAGGTAGCCAACCTAACAGGTGCAGAGTTCAAAATACTGATGATAAAGATGTTCACAGGCTTGACAGATATGCTTAAGTATGGCAAATGCATAAGGGAAGAAGTGAAGGCTATGCTAAATGAAACGAAGGAAATTCCACACAAACCAGTGATGAAGGGAAGGAAACCAGAATTCAAACAATGATTTGGAATATAAGAAGGAAAAAAATAATCAACCAGTACAGAATGAGGAAACAAGAATTGAAAAAAAAAATGAGGAGAGGCTTAGGAACCTCTGGGACAACTTTAAACATGCCAACATCAGAACCACAGGGGTGCCAGAAGGAGAAGAGGATGAGCAAGAAATTGAAAACTTATGACAGAAAATAATGAAGAAAAACTCTCCAAATTTGGCAAAGGAAATAGACATACAAGTCCAGGAAACACAGAATGTCCCAAACAAGCTAGACCCAAAAAGGACCACACCAAGACACATCATAATTAAAATGCCAAAGGTTCAAGATAAAGAGAGAATCTTAAAAGCAGCAAGAGAAAAGCAGAGGGTCACCTACAAAGAGGTGCCTATAACTATCAGCTGATTTCTCAAAAAGAATTTTGCAGGCAAGAAGGGACTGGCAAGAAACATTAAATGTGATGAAAAGCAAGGACTTACAACCAAGATTACTCTACCCAGCAAAGCTATCATTTAGAATGGAAGGACAGATAAAGTGCTTCCCAGACAAGGTAAAGCTAAAGGAGTTCATCATCACCAAGCTATTATTATATGAAATGTCAAAGGGATTTACTTAAGAAAAAGATCAAAATTATGAACATTAAAGTGACAACAAATTCTCAATCATCAACAACTGAATTTAAAAAATAAAAACAAAATCCATCTAAGCAAACCAGAATAGAAACATAATCATAGATATAGGGATCATTTGGAGGGTTATCAGCTGGGAGGGGGAAGGGGAAGAAATAGGGAAATGGTGCAGGGGTTAAGAAGCATAATTGTTTGGTACAAAATAGACAGGGAGAAGTTAAAAATAATATAGGAAAGAGTGAAGCCAAAGAACTTATATGCATGACCCATGGACATGAACTAAGGGGTGCGTGCAACTGCTAGAGGGAAGGCAGGTATTCAGCAGAGGGGAGCAAAGGGAAAAAATATTGGGACTACTGTAATAACATAATCAATAAAATATACTTTAAAAAAAAAAGCATAAAACAAAACGACCCAGAGTCTGAAGTTCTTGTTTGTGAACCGACTGACAAACAATAAAGAGCAGTCTTTTGCAACTGAACTGAAATCAAAACACTTCAGTTGGCCTCATGTTCACTTAAGAGCTTGTGATCATCAGCCAAAATTAGGTGTCAGCATTCTATAAAGGTCTTACAGAAGCAATTTAAAAGAAAATAATTACAAAAGGATGATTTTAATTTTAAAAGTGGAATATAATTGAATGTTTCCAAATATACCATTGGCCCTCATGTGAACCAAAGTGTTTTGTTGACTCCCCTTAAAGTTATACAATTAGATTTATTTATTTACTTTTTTTCTCCAGCAATATTGAAAACTCAAAACCTCTGTAAAAAATTTATGACAAGAATTCAATCACTCCAAAGAATTTCAGAGAGCCACAATAGGTTCTTGAAAGGAGATGGTCTCCTGTTAATTAAATTTTGCCCCCAAAATAATGAAGGTCATTCTCACATTATTACTTTTTGGATTTTTACATGAAGTAAACATTAAGATTATAAATAATTTTCATTAGAAGCTATTATATTCTAGACATTGATGTTATAATTATTACTTTAACAGAATTTATATTTGCACAGTAAAGAAAATGAAAAATAGTAGTATTCATTACAGTTTTAATGCACTGAGTAAAATAAAAAATATTTTTCAAAGGGATATAGAATCATTAAACCAATTCTTAATAATAATGCTCAATTAACTTACTATCTTCTAAAAACAATGTTAATTTTTTTCAAATTATTTTTAAAAATACATTATTCAACCATGGATAACTTGGTTTCTATGGAGGGTTAAACTGTATAGATTATCAATTGGTAAAATAATTGCATAAATTATTTATTGATCTCTAAAATGTAGCAGTTGTGGAAAATCCATTTAAATGAATGGAAATATAGATGATAGATAAATAAATAAATAAATAGATAATAGATAGATTATGCATACATATGTATAACTTCTGTATATCTCCTACCTATTATTTCTTTAACTGATTTGCAGCAAATTTAGTATGATTGTAGTACAACAAATTTGACCACATATATTTTTTTTTACAACCATGCAATTTAAAATAGAACTAAAAAAGAAACACTGGGATACATTTTAAAGCATATGTTGAAACAATCAATTGTTGTATCATTTTAAGGAGTGTTATAAAAGCAAGTGAAGAGCTCATTATTTATGTAATATGGGGATTACTTTGAGCACAATGACTGCAAGAAACAAGTCACTTCAGCATCCTTAATGTTCCCAGCAAATGAATTGCCTGATGCTAAATAGTGGAATTAACTGACAAAAATCAATGAA